>NW_027332068.1:430956-636838 GCF_048418815.1 Hemitrygon akajei
AGGAAAACGTGCAGGCAAAGTGAAAGGTCTTAAGCTGGATAAGTCACCAGAACCAGATGGACTATACTCCAGAGTTTTGAGAGAGGTTTATGAAGAGATAGTAGATGCATTGGTTGTGACCTTTCAAAAATTGCTTAATTCTTGCATGGCACTCTTTAAGAATGGAGGAAGATGAAAGTAAATAGATTATAGGCTGGTTAGCCTCAGAGGTTGGGAAGGGTTGCAGTCCATTATTAACGAAGACGTTTCGGAGTAATTGGAGAGTAATGATCAAAATAAGAACAGTCAACATGGTTTGTGTCAAGGAAAATCTTGCCTGCCTAATCTGTTTGAGCTCTTCGAGGGGGTTTCAAAAGCGGTGGACAATGGAAAGGCGGAGAATGCCAATTACTTGAATTTCCGAAAGGCCTTTGATACAGCGCCACACATGAGGCTGCTTAACAAGATAAAATCCTATGGCATTCAAGGAAATATACTGTCATGGATAGAGGAAATGCTGACAGGCAGAAAGCAGTGATTGGGTATAAAAGGTGCCTTTTCTGGTTGGCTACCAGTGACTAGTGGTGATCCTCAGGGGTCGGAATTAGGACCGCTACTTTTCACGTTGTTTGTCAATGAATTGGATAATGGAATTGATGGCTTTGTGGCAAAGTTTGCGGATGATACGAAGGGAAGTGAAGGAGAAGGTAGTGCTGAAGAGCCAATGCAATTGCAGCAGCAATTGCCATATTTTTCATTTACTGCTACTACACAGCCGTCCCGCACCCCACCGCCGTCCCACGTAGCTCAGAGGGAGCGGAGAGAAAGTGGTTGTAGTAGCATATCTGGTCCCTGTACTGTAAGCGCTGCAGTCAGGGGTTGAACCGTAGAATAAAACATGTTACAGTTCTTGGCAGTGAGTCTCATTCGTCCGTCCGTCACCATTCAAAGAGCAATCTGGTTTTGCTGACCACTGCTCACCATTGCGTAACTTTACTCCAATGGGCCAATATAACAATGACTTCACATTTCCACTAAATGCCGTCTCATGTGAAATCAATCAGTGACTTGCAACCTCAATATAAAATACCACCCCGTAGACGTTTGTCAGTATGGTATATCATGTTTTATTTATGTATGTATCTATCTATCTATCCATCTATCTATCTATCTATCTGTCTATCTATCTATCTATCTATCTATCTATCTATCTATCTATCTATCTATCTATCTATTTATTTATTTATTTATTTGTTTGTTTGTTTGTTTGTTTGTTTGTTTATTTATTTATTTATTTATTTATTTATTTATTTGGTTGATTGGTTAATTAATTAATTTTTTTTCTTTTGTTTGCTTGTGCTTCTGAAGACATGTTTGACAGGCGCTGAGATAAAAACATTCACCCTGAGCGATGTCTGAGTCACGCCACAAGTTCCAATTTTATAGAACTGGACCAATGTCCGTTCAGCGATTCAAAGTTAGTGATAGCCTCGCCAGTTGTAATAGTCATCTAATAGTAATAGAATTTGACCTGTATCTGCCTCTGTCTCTCCGACCCAGTACCTTTATTACACCGTTATTCAGAGCTCTCGTGTACAACTTAGCGGTTCTATATAATTTCTGGTCTTCGCTGCTGGAGCATCACCCGTTGATCTCTAGTTATTGAATTGACTCCCACTTGGCGCTGAGAATATCGGTTCGGTGTAACACTGGGATATTCCAAGAAGTAAGTCCGCTAGCAACTCTCTGATGTGCTGTCAATGGCCCCATTTAAATTGAAACCATGGAAACTATGGAAACCATAGTTAAACATAAAAACATAGTCCCCACTATGGAAACATATTTAAACATGCTTACATTCTTTATTAATAACAGCATCTGAAGTTAAGGGAAAAAGGCAGGACAATGTGTTTTACAGGGGAGATTAATCCGCCATGATGGAATGATGAAACAGACGAAGTTGACTGAGTGGACTTTCTGAAGATTTTTGATTTTCTTCTGAATCTTGTCACATCTTCTCTTTCATCCATAATCTTCGGACTCTGCTTTGGTCTTTATATTCTACTTGCCAACATCCATCTGTAAAGGAGCGTTCGCCGTTACAATTCAACCTCCCATGTTCAGGTTTTGTCAAATTAGTCATGATCGCCTCCCACCCAGTGGTGACAGAATCAGTCCTATCTATAAACTTCTATTTCATCACTTCCCTACATGTGAAGACAGCGAGTCTTCCCAGCGTTCTCATTCACCCTATTAACCTCCGTTCTAGATTTCTGCTGATACGCGTCTAACGAGTTTTGATCTGAAATTTTAACACTGCTTCTCTTTCCACAGAGGCTGCTCTGTAACAAGCTCGATTTAATTTCCGATTCCCAGAATCGGATGTGCGTTTATGTGTATATAACTCTGTTCTCAAATCAGGCATTCAATCTGTTCTCAAAAACATCAAATTTGTTTTGGATGTGAAGTGGGTGATGCAAAGTTCTCAGGGTGGCCGAGCGGTCTAAGGCGCCAGACTCAGGGAATGAAAGTCCTTCCTACAAATGCGAGTGTTCTGGTCTCCATTTGGGGGCGTGGGTTCGAATCCCACCCCTGACATTATTTGTCTTTAAACATTCAACCGAGGTAATGTTATTACTGCGAAGCAAACTTAGGTTGTTTGCGTAGATTAGGCAAAAACTTAAGTAGGAAAAGATTATGTATTTGAGGAAATTGTAGTACACACCAATTTAAAGTTACGTGTGCTCTCCACCACCGATCCTCCAATGAGAACTGGCTCATGGACCTCTATTTTTCCCTCTCCTGAACACCACAATCACTTCCTTGGTTTTGCCGACACTGAGAGACGGGATGTTGTCACATCTTCTTTAAAATTATCTCTTCTTAGTTGAAATGTATGCCTGATGGAATAAACCATGTCTACCCTGGGATGGAGATAATCTCTGCCATGCTCTACCTTTATCTATGTCTCTCAAAATCTAAGAAACATCTATCAGATTCCCTCTCACCCTCCGCTACTCCAGAGAAAACAACCCAAGCTTGTCCAAAGTCTCGTTATCGCCCAAATCGTCCAATTCAGGAAGCATCTTGGTAAAGCTTTTCAGCTCTCTCGAAAGCCTCGTCAACCTTTCTATGACAGATGGCCTGAACTGTATGCATTACATGTTCCAGTGCTGTGCTGCTGTAATTTATAAGTTCGGACATGCTTGGCAAGCTGAGAAACTGCAACATGTCTACTTTTATTTCAAATCCCAGGATATCCTCTGTGTTTGTCTGTGTACTCTCACACCAGAGCAGTCAGTCAGACTATTCTGAAATGCAGCTTTTTATGTTCAATGTGGAGAGAGTACTGTAGGTCTGTCAGGGTGGCCGAGTGGTCTAAGGCGCCAGACTTAAGGCGAGAAAGCCGCTTCCTTGTAAACCAGAGTGTTCTGGTCTCCAACTGGAGGCGTGGGTTCGAATCCCACTCCTGACAACAAATTGATTTACGCATTCATAATTCAATCACTGTAATGTTTTTATTGCAGCCATCATGGGATGCTGTTTTTGGGAGGATGGGAAAGACGCAAGAAAGATAACGATTTTTGTTTTCTTCACATCAGACAGCAGTACAAAGTGTCACATGACATCGGAGTCGGGCTGCGGAGTTTGATGAGAAGGAGGCCTCGGTGCTGTGTCACCTTCTCAACCGTTGGATCAATGACATCGGGGCCATTCAGACACGTTGTTGGTCGCTATATTGAAACGGCATTTTACATCGTCGTTCTTAAGCGTACATCTGCCGCGGAGCTCAGTAAAGTGCATTTAACACCCTTCTGGACTCGGGAATATCCGATGGATCATCGCGGACTGATTTTTATTCACTTTCTGTGGTTTAATAGACCCTTCTTTTGTAATGCAGGTGTTTTAAGGCGCACAGCACGGAAAATAGCCTTCGGCCCAACTGGTTCAAAGTCCAAAGCAGAAAGTAAATTTGTCATGACAGCTTATATATACATATATCACCATGTAAAGAATGAGATTCGCTTGCTCACGGGCATCCAAGAAACACAATAACATCCACGAAGGACCGCAATAACACGGCGGTCAAAAAATCAATATGTATTACACAACCTACACTGCAACGTCAAATGAAATAATAGTGATCACAGCAATATTAATTGTTATTTTGTGTAATAATCCAGGGCGACTACGAAGCGCACTATATATTTTAGAGCTTAAAACCCTCTCTCAGAGACAACTAAATGAATTATACACCTTGACACAGGATTGAACATGGTCCATGCGAAACTACTCACGTCTTTATCAGTAAAGCTGAAATCTTCTCCACAGTTGCAAAAGAAAACACCGGTCACTTCCCTGATCTAGAAGACTGTGTGTTCTATCTTCCACTGCTTTGCCCGTTCTCCTACTCTGTCTAAGTTTCTTAGTAGCCACTCTTCTTCTTCTAGTTTTCCCGTCACGTCATCGGCAGTCTGGATTAAAACGCCTTGAAACAATCTTTATTGCAAAAATCAAAGAAAGATGGAGGGCTGGTGTTACCAAACTATCGATTTTAGTATTGGGCAATTAATATTCGTTTGGGATTCATGGTATAGATAAACAGGACTGTCCTTCATGGTTAGGCTTGGAGGAGAATTCTGTAAGGGGGTTTTATTTGGCTTCTATACTAGGAGCTCCTCTTCCTTTTTTTGTTCTCTAGGATAGACAGACAAGGTCTTAGTCCTATTGTTAAACATACATTAAAATTTTGATTTCAGTTTCGCAGGTTTGTTGACTTCAATAACTTTGTTCTCTCTAGTAATATCCATTTTAACTTTTTTTTAAGCCATCAATTCTCGATACGGTTTTTTAAACATGGGAAACTAAGGGAATAAAAACTTCTTTTAGATTTGTTTATAGAGGATTGTTTAATGCTCTTTTCGCATTTAAAGGATAAATATGATATATCTAATACACAATTTTTTGGATACTTACAAGTTAGGAATTTTTTACGTGATTTCTTACCGAATTATCCATTTTTTCATTTACCAAATATGATAGATGCTATTTTTCAGCTAAAACCATTTCAAAAAGGATTGACAGCTATTATATATGTAAACGCTTAATGAATGCACGTATGATAAGGCTAAACGTGCTTGGTTATTGGAACTTCAGGACTTACTTTCAGATGATCAATGGAATAAAATTTATTATTTAGTTAATAATAAATTCATTATCGCCCGTCGCTCCTTGATTCAGTTCAAGGTAGTACACAGTAGTCAAAAGATAAATGAGCGCATATTTTTTTCTAAAATAAATAGCAACTGCGACACATGCAAAGCTAAGATGGCTACTCTAACTCATATGTTTTGGTCTTGTATAAAGTTAAATAGTTTTGGAAGAGGTGTTTTTAGAACGTTATCAAAAGTCATAGGTGTGGACTTACAACCTAATTCACTTACGGAAATCTTTGGGATTACTCCAAAGGAAGCGGGAAATGTTCCGACTTCCGCTCAACATGTGATAACCTTTTCAACTTTATTGGCTAGGAGAGACATTTCGTTGCATTGGAAGGATCCTAATCCATCTATTGTTTTTTTTCCTGACTCTCCTCCATTATGTCTTACTTTAAGCTTTAAGAAAATTAGAAGTCGGACGTTTGATACATCTTTCAACTTTGAGCAAACCTGGCGAACTTTTATTCTATATTTTCAAATGATTTTTTTCTTTTTTTTCTGGCTTTTAGTTTTTTTCTTCTTTTTTTCCACCTCCGCAAAGTTTCAGATTTGACCAGAAGGATGATTTCTTTATTTATCTTGTTATTTTTGTTGTAATTTTTCCCTCAAATAGACTGCCCATTTTTTTTAGGTTAGTTTAGTGTATTTTCTTCTTCTTATAAATAGAAATTTCCAATCTTTTTTTTGTATGAAGAATTGTCAGAGGGAGTTGTGGTTCTCTGTTTATATATACTAGCCTAATACTATATTATACCTGATTTTGACAGTCTATTTCCTTTTCTTTGTTTGTACTTTTATTGTACTACGTATTTGATAGAACGTCTCCTCTGATTTCTATTTATTCATGTATTTTTTTAAATCAATGAAAACAGATTGTAAAAAAAAATCACCTTTGTCCGTTGTTTGGTCAAGCTGCCGTGCGATGTTCGTATTTTTTCTACTATTTACAGTAATTTAAATACTTTAACAACAAATCATCTGGGCTTTTCCTCAGACACTTTTATCTAGTCCATCCAAAGTGGATGAAGCGGTTCTGCTCTCATTGTGGAAGGTCAGCACCGGGTGAATACAAAGTATATTCCTCCAGCAACCGCGAATAATATAAATGATTTACATGATGAAATAAATGGCATTGTTGCCAATCTTGCAGAAGATACGATGATTGGTAGAGGGGCAGGTAGTATAGCGGAAACAGTAAAATGCAGAATGACTTATACAGATTAGAAGAATGGGCAAGAAAGTAGGAAATGAAATGCAATTTTTGAAAATGCATGTCATATACTTTGGTAGGAGAAATAAAATTGCAGATTATCTTCTAAACGGGGATAAAATCCAGAAGTCTGAGATGCAAAGGGATTTGCAAAAGTCAACTTGTAGGTCGAGTCAGTGGTGAGGAAGGCAAATGCCATGTTAGCATTCATTTCAGAAGGTCTAGAATATAAGAGCAAGAATGTAATGCTGAGGCTCTATAAAGCATTAGTGAGGCCTCACCTTGAGTATTCTGAACATTTTTGGGCCCCTCATTTAGAAAAGATTTGCTGGCATTGGAGAGGGTGCAGAGGAGTTTCGCAAAGATGATTCCAGGAATGAAAGGGTTATCATACGAAGAAGCTTGATGGTTCTGCGTCTATACTCGCTGGAATTCAGTCTGAAACCTCCCAATTCCAAATCCTACCCCTGCGGATAAACTCATGGAGATGGTCCACCTCACCACTGTCAGGCTGAAATTGTTTAACATTAAATGAACGTTCCTTGCTAAATGACATTTTGCTCCATTGGAACATGATGCTGCGCCATAACAGATTGTGTCTCACTCATTTTAACGGGGCATTATACAAATGGACTTATAAACGGCACAGCGGGATACCCAGCAGCATTCAGAAGCTTCAGAATTTCGAGAATGCCTGCCTTAGCAACACAATAGTGATACACAGCTTTGTCCGACAGAGACACACCTCTCACGTTAGGACATAAATGGGAAAATGCATGTGCCTGTATTTTAACGCAATCATGATACATTGGTTGAAGCTAAAGTTAGAATTGAATTCTGGATTTTGATCCACATTTTAATGGGGATAACTCAACTGAACCTATACCATACCGACCAGATCATCAACCATTGTTTAGAGACGGTTATTGTGAAACAAATTGGCACAGGAAGTGGGAAAATTTCGAGACGACTCTGATAATTCATTCACTGGAAATGACCTGTCAATAAATTAATGTTTTAATAGTGATACAGCAATTCTGGATTCTACTGTATTTAAAAAAAAACATCCCGAAACAACGAAGGGCAATGTCAACTGTAGGCACTCAATCAAAATATGATGTTGTTCCTCTGATAGCGACGTTTTCTAAACAATGATTTTGTATGGTAATATGTTTTTTCGGTAAGCAGGGCAGTTTATTATCAACAAGTTATGTTTATTTTGAGTTAATTCATACGTATGCATAAGGAACAGGAAATGGGGGATATGGTCACAGAGAGGGAAGGAGGAGGTCACAGAGTTGGGTAAGGAAGGGTGTGGTCGCGAAGAGGGGTTAAGGAATGGTAGATCGCGGATACAGTGTAGGAAGGTGTGGGGTCATGGAGACGTCGAGGAAGGGGTTCATCGAGACGGCAACAGTTGGATGTTTCACAGACAATTTAGACTGGTGGTTCTACAATCACAGAACACCCTGAGTGAAAGAATGTCCTCTAACATTACGGTACATAAGCCTTTTACTTGGCTCTCTCTTCCCCAGCTCATCACAGTGTCTCTCTATCCCAACGCCCCGTGTCCTTCCCCCAGCCTTTTTCTCACCCATCTGTCTAAACACCCAGTCTTCCTCCCAGCCACTAGATTCAAAAGCGATCTCTCTCCCTCAGTCAATCTTCCCTGACTCATCTACCCGATTCTATCTCTCCCCCCAGTCACTTTCCTCAACACCGGTCTTTTCCTCTGTCGAGTTTCTCTCCCTATAATACCATCCCCGTCTGTCTCTTCAGCCGGTCTCTCCCCTTCCGGGTCTCCCCCAATCTCGCTCCTCACTCCGATCTCTATCCATATCCGGAATCCCTCCCCACCCCAGAGCTCTTGATTCAAAATGCCCCCCCCCCCAATCATTCTCTACTCCACCTCTTCGGTTTCTCTGTGCCTCACGGGTCTCTCTGCCCATCTACCTGTCTTTCCACCCATAGTCTCTCTCCTCAGTACTCCCTCTCTCTCCTCCCGACTGCCTTCCTCCAGTATCCCACCTCTTCCCCGCCTTCTCTATCTGCCTAGACACATTCTAACTCAGCCCCTCTCTGTCTATCACTGACTACATTCTTTTACCCGTTTCCTTCTCTCTCCCGTTTCTCTCTCTCGTTTCTCTCGCACATCTCCCCGACTGTTTTTCTCTCTCTTTCTATTTCTCTGCAGTATCTCATCCTCCAGTCTCTCTCTCGCCTCCGACTCTGTCTTGCCGCATCTTCTCTTCCCCGACCCTATCTACTCTGTCATTTTCGCTCCCAGTCTTCCTGTCTGTCCTTTTATCTGCCATCATTTGCCGTTTTGCATCCCCTAGTCTCTCGCCTCCGTCTCTCGTCAGCCTTCTCTCCCACGTCCATCCTTCTCTCAAACTCTTTCCCTCTCTCTCCCCACACTCTCTGTCTCCAAACTCTCTCCCTCCACACTCTGTGCCTCCACACTCACTCTCCACACTCTGTCCACACTCTTTTTCTCCACACTCTCTGCCTTCACACTGCCTCCCTCCTCACTATCTTCCAGTCTGTTTACCCCCAGTCTCTCTCTCCCCTCAGTGTTTACCTCCCATTTCTCTACCCCGTCTCTCTCTCCTTCTTCAGACGTTCTCTGCCCTAGTCCCGATCATCCCATTCGCCCCTCGCTCTCTCGTTTCACAAAGTTTCTCTCCCGTCTCTCTCCTTCTACACTTTATCCTCACCTTGTCTCTCTTCGTATCTGTCTCTAACTGCTACTCTACCTATCCTTCTCTCCCGTCTTTCTCCCCGTCTCTCTCTTCCCTTCTTTATCTCTCTTTCTCCCCGTGTCTCTCCCCATCCCCATCTCTGCGTGACACTCTTCTCTTAGATTTTCTTTGCTCCCAGTCTCTCTCTCTCGCTCTCTCTCTCTCTCTCTCTCTCTCTCTCTCTCTCTCTCTCTCTCTCTCTCTCTCTCTCTCTCTCTCTCTCTCTCTCTCTCTCTCTCTCTCTCTCTCTCTCTCTCTCTCTCTCTCTCTCTCTCTCTCTCTCTCTCTCTCACTCTTTCTCCCCTGCCCTTCTCTGCTTCAGCCAGCTCTGAATGCTTCTATGTTCGAAACTCCAAGCACCAAACTAAGGTTGTTTACCTTGTAGAAAACTGTCTCAGTCAGCACTGCACAATGAAATGGATGGGTTGACATGCCGGAATGAACACGGGGAGAGATTCAGTGTCGGTCCGTGAAGGGGGCGTGTTGCGGACAGAAATGGGAGAAGTGAGAGTGAGAGGATGTGGGGGCAATGAGAGTTAGAGAGGAGGGCAGCATTAGGGTGAGAGGGGAAGGGAGGAGAGCGACTGAAAGAGGAGAGTGTCCTGAGGGGTGAGAGGAGAGTGAGAGGTGCGGAGGAATGTGGATACGGAGAAAGTGAGCGCACTGTGGAGAAAGGAGATGGTGAGGGAGCTGGACACCTTCAGGCAGGGTGTTGGAAGAATTCGATTCCCCCTGTCCCACTCACGATAAATCTTCTAAGGATATATGGTCATCAACGAATTCAGGATTCACACTCGGTACGGGCGTATGCACTTCTGGTAAGAAATATACACCACGAAACTAAAATGAAAGCTCAACTCAGAAATGCCACAATAGAGGAAAAACAAATAATGGTTGAGCATGACCTTCTGCTTGTTCTGATAGATAGATAGATAGATAGATAGATAGATAGATAGATAGATAGATAGATAGATAGATAGATAGATAGATAGATAGATAGATAGATAGATAGATAGATAGATAGAAAAATAGATAGATAGATAGATAGATAGATAGATAGATAGATAGATAGATAGATAGATAGATAGATAGATAGATAGATAGATAGATAGATAGATAGATAGATAGATAGATACTTTATTCATCCCATGGGGAAATTCAACATTTTTTTCCAATGTCCCATACACTTGTTGTAGCAAAACTAATTACATACAATACTTAACTCAGTAAAAAATATGATATGCATCTAAATCACTCTCTCAAAAAGCATTAATAATAGCTTTTAAAAAGTTCTTAAGTCCTGGCGGTTGAATTGTAAAGCCGAATGGCATTGGGGAGTATTGATCTCTTCATCCTGTCTGAGGAGCATTGCATCGATAGCAACCTGTCGCTGAAACTGCTTTTCTGTCTCTGGATGGTGCTATGTAGAGGATGTTCAGGGTTTTCCATAATTGACCGTAGCCTACTCAGCGCCCTTCGCTCAGCTACCGATGTTAAACTCTCCAGTACTTTGCCCACGACAGAGCCCGCCTTCCTTACCAGCTTATTAAGACGTGAGGCGTCCCTCTTCTTAATGCTGCCCTCGCCAACACGCCACCACAAAGAAGAGGGCGCTCTCCACAACTGAGCACGCTATGTGCCGACAAGATCGAGGGCTAAGCCTACCTGAAAGTTGGGGACACAGAAACAAAAACAGACCAGAAGCCCAGACTACCCAGAAACAGACTGGTTCCTTGTCAGTACAGAGCAAGTGGTTAAAAAAATCAAAAATACCCAATAAATTACCAATAATGTAAAGACGATAAAGGCAGAAAATGCCATGTGAGACCAAAAACTATCCAATACATTACAGTATCCCGCAGCAGTTTAACTCAATCTGATTACTTACATAAGCATAGTCAAGTGGCAAACATCATTCACCAAAATCTGGCCTTAAAATACAAACTCATGAAAGATACTATACAGTAAATGGTACGTTTTCAGAGTCAATGTCCTAAAATTACATTGAGATCGATCAATTATTAGACATAGGGCAATGCATGATAGCGGTCCGGATATAATTTCAGAGGATGAACAAGCAAAAACATCTTGGTTAATAGACATGGCCAGTACGAAAACATGCAACATTCGGCAATCAATAAGTGAACATTATCAGAAATGTGCTAAATTGAAAGTGGAAATTAGAACACTATGGTACATGAACGGGGAATGCACTGTATCGATTGTTACATCCAAAACGGGTTACACCCCAAAGTCGCTACACAATAACATTAAACTATTTGTCCGATCCGGTAATATTTATGCAAGTCTGCAGAAAGCCACAATAATGTACACCACTAGAATAGTCCGAAAGTTCCTATCAGTTGACAAGTAAGTGTGCTTGCCTTTGTCCTAACCGCAAGTTTTACCAGATTTAGCCGAGAACAAAGAAAAATAATAATAGACTTGCGATTGTAGTGGAGTCATTGCAGAAGAGATTCAACATGCAGTTTGCTTAGATGTAAATTTATCAGATATCAGGAAGTGAGGTGTCATGTTTTTCTTGAAGCATGAGGTGGTCGATAGAAATTTACTGAATTATGAACCGAATGGGGTTCTGTAGAGCTAATCATTCATCTAATCATTTACCTAATGCGATGGACATCTACAAACTTTACACCTTGCATTAAAATGTGTCACCGCCGTCCCATGACCCAATACCGAGGGCGAGTATTAACTGGGTTGTGTTTATACTGACGGTGTTCAACTGGATGAGAAATTTGCTGTCTGGTTTTGTTTCAGACCTTAGGGTATGAAGGCAAGTAACTGCTTGGTAGTTGCTGCAATGTGCCGAAGTTTAGAAACACGGAAATAATGTTATCGTGTTTTTAGCTGCGGAAGGCGGAAGGTAATTAACAGCTTATATTTATGATATCTTAATTTCTGCTCAATTCATAAATTCTTTGAAAAATATGTAACGTTGTTGAACCAGGCTTATGACGATTGTTAATGTGGTACAATGTTAATCAAAGGCGTCTTTAACAAATGCACTTCTCACATGACAAGAAAAGTATAAACGCGAGAACTAAGAAAGAGACGGACGTTTGCTCAGCAGAGTTATGTGCTCCGGTTAAGCCTGAGCCCAAAGAAAATAAAACGATTTCTATGGATATGTCACGTTGCGATCATCAGTTAGAAAACAGGGCATATGCACAGGAATCTGAAATTGTGAGTTGTAATCGGGAAATTAAACAGAATGTTGCATGAATCGAGGTGGAATAAGCTCCCAATGAGATGGAAAAGGAGCGGAGGATATATGCTGTCCAGGTGTTGGATCGTAACAAGAGTGACGCTGTCTATATCTAATGGACATCAGACATCCGGAAAGAATCAGTCCATCCTGTCCATTCTAACATGGCTAATTCATGATCTCTCTCAACCCCATCCTCCTGTCCTCTATCCGTAACTTCTGTGTTTCGCTTGGGCCTGAATCCAGATTTCTTCTCCCCACAGCCACGTTCTCTGATTACCGCCGGCTCTTTAGAGTCAAGATGGAGAACATTTCGACCGCCGCCGAGAAGAACTTAGATATATTGTTTATTCATTAGTTGAACAATTGATCTGAGCGGATATTTCGCTGCGCTGATGAACTGCTCTCTGAACTTAGACTGAGTTACCCCATAAATAAACGTGTTTGTGCAGCAACTTAATATAAACAGCATGTATCCCGAATGTTGAAATATTATTTCAGAATCGCTGTAATTATTTTGATCCAAGCGGGCAATGGTGTAATAAAGGACTTCGGCAGCACCCACTGACCACAAGATGATGAAGTTTCCTGAGATGGTGAGAAGTAAGATCACAGACCTCCTCCTGCTCTCCATCTCCGGGTCACTGTGGTTCTCTGCCTTCCTCTGTCCCCTCAGCTCTTTACGGACGCGACTAGTCACTAAAATGTGTCTGACTGTCAGAGCGTTGAACAGTAGTATTAACAAGAACGGGAGTAACGGCATTAGAATGATAGAGAACCATCGATACCCCACCCAGCCGGGATCCGTAAAGAAGCCCGACTTTGGAATACAGTCCCAGGGTATATTGGCAACCAATTTCAATGGATGATATCTAAAAAAGACAGGGACATTTTTAAAACAGAGTAGACCGCCAGTTGTTGTCAGAACCACAGTCGCAGTTTTTCCGGTGCAATACTTCGCTTTCCGCTTCTGGCAGCAGATGGCGACAAACCGATCCAACGTAAAAGTGACAGTGAACCAGACAGAACAGTCTGTGGCTGCCACACCCAGAGAAGAGATCGCGCTGCACACGGGGGTGATGTCCAGGAAAGTCCCGGGGAAGTAATAATAACTGATCTGCCACAGCGTTACATCAAAGATAATAGTGAGTAGATCCGCCGTTGCCATGGCCACCAGGTAGCGAGTAGTGCAGGTGGAGAGGCCACACTTTCCCCGGGACAGAATCACAACCGCCAGTAAATTCACTGGGGGAGCAACAAAAAGAATGGGTTAATCACTGTCTCGCTGCTCCGTGGGTCTCAGGAAAGAGATAAGCAGGAAATTGAGAACAATCAAACTTTGCAGACAACTCATTTCAGGAAGTTTTAAAGGTGTAAACCGGGAGTCGCAGACATCTCACACGTGTGCACGCTAGGTGAAATTTATGGTACACGGTACCGGAAGATATCAGTACTCGGGAAGCAGGCATTGCCAACTGATCGCCCAGGCCGTTTTGAACAAATTAATTTAAAACTCCTACCATCAGGTTTGCAACTGATGTCTAAACCTGGATACTACGGCAAATTTCTCAGCGATGGTGAGTGACGCCTTCCTGTCACTTTGTTCTGGAATCTTCCCACACAGCAAAACACTGCATCCTCCGCTTCAGTCCAGTTACAAAGTTCAAATCAAATGTACTTCACACGTTCGCATGTCTTCGTCCCTTTCCCAATTCCAGTTTACTATCTCCGTTCAGCAGCCTCGCTGGGCTCGCTTCTTTCAAAATCTGCAACTACGCTTGGCCGCAGTATGTCAAGGAATCCGATCGGAAATTTTTGAATTTTCCTTTTGAAAGATTTTGTCTGACACGCTGAGTATCTTGGACGGTAGTGCTTAAACCATCCAATTTCCAAAGAAAAGACAATATTGCTACAGCATTATTCTAAATGCTTTGAGACTTATTGTTCCAGAGCAGGATATCGGATGAACCTTACCACGTCTGAACTCTATCGGACACCGTAGGGTTGGCTCTTAATTCTCTCGACACATCACGGATAATCGGGCGATGAAACAAACCCTTTTACAGTAAAAAGCGCACAAACCCTTATTTCAAATTGCGAAACTCGGAGTGTCACACGCAAATTATGTTTATGACTCTCCCCTGAATCTCGCCGAAGTTTCGCTTCCGGCGACGCCTTCAGACTTGCTGAAATTTCCTGAAATCCAGCGCAGTACCATTATGTTTGAATTTAAAGCACGATACGCTCTTGGTACGGAAGTACACCAACTAGCCCGAAAAGCTGCCGAGATCATTGGATTATCGGCGTTTACTTTCACAATGGCTCTGCCTTTTGATATATCAAAACATGAGTTTGTGACATTAATCCATCTCCTTGATCTTCTGCTCTATATCTGTTTCAGCTATCGGTTTATTTTCATCCGAGGCCACTGATTACATTGCATGATAACTTCTGAACGAACACAGAGTTTTGTCACAATGTCTGAACTGCACTCATGATACACCGGAATCATAACGCTGTCCGTAACAGAACGAGTCCAAAGACCACGCATACAGAGCCGCGAATATTAGTTCGTCTATGCTCTTACCGGGAACACCAATAACGGCAATGATCAAGTACCATGTCTTCCTCACACGGTAAAATATTTCAAGCATGCTGTCTGATTTCCAGCCTGTCTTACAGCTGCCCGCGATCTCGCTGAAGAAACTCTGAGCTGATGGATCTCCACGGTCATTCATTTATACTCGCTCCAAAACACTGAATATTCAATACTACACAAGGCTGACGTGTCTTCCAACAGCTGGGGTAAAAATAAACATGATTTCATTTGATTAAATTCCCAAATGTGATGAGGTATGGGTACGAAATTGCATAATCTGAAAGATGAAGAAATGTGGACTGGAGAATTCAGTGAATATTGATGTGAAACTGTCTCTGGCTCGACTCTTGGTTTCTTGATTGTTATTTTTTATCGTGTCAATTCCTAGAATCCATAAACTTTGTCGACATAAACCAATACCATACTGTCATTGGGCGACTCTGTCTCAGTCTGGGTATTGTCTCGGTTATAGATCACAGCAATAGAAATATAAACAAGATAATGTTATTATCAAGTTCCTGTAATGGAGTGAAGAAGCATAAATTAAAGATTTATCGTGGCTTACGAAGATACTGAACGCAGGCAAATCTTTAACCAAATTAATTGGAATGCACACAAAATGCTGGAAATACTCAACAGGTCAGGCAGCATTATTGAAAATAAATAAACAGTCGACGTTCCCGGCCGGGACCCTTTTTCAAGTTAATTAAGGCTTCGTCGAGTATTTGAGCTCCATCAACAGGAGCGGAATTCCCCGTGTCCAGTCATTGCAATTCCTGTCCCCGTTCCCGGTGCGACATGTCGGTCCATGAGCTCCTCTTGAGCCACAATGAGGCTACTTACAGGCGGCCGGAGTAACCCCTTATATTCCGTCTTGGTAACCTCAAATCGTGTGGCATGAACATGGATATCTCTGTTTTCCAATTTTTCCCACCCCCCTTTTCCATTTTCCTCATTTCCCCACTCTGGCCTTTTACTTTCCTCCTCATTTCCCTACCATTTCCCACGATGCCCCTCCTCCTTCCCCTTCTCCCAAGATCCTCTCTCCTCTCATATCTGATTCATCTTTCCCGAGCTCTTTGCGTTTTCCACTTATCTCTTCCCAGGAACTTATTTCGTCCTTCTTCCTAACCACCTGGCTTCACCTATCCCTTTCCAGATTTCTTCTTCCCCCTCCCCTAACGATCTTGTTCTGGCATCTCCCCCCTTGATTTCCACTCCTGCTGAAGTGTCGCTGCCGGAGCAGTCAACTGTTTATTCATTTCCAAAAATTCATGGCTGAAGATTTCAATTTCCGGACTGACATAACGTTCCATAGCCTCCTTGTCTGCCAGGATAAGACCAAGCTCAGGTTGGTGGAGTAACACTTTTTATTCTGTCAATAGTAACGTCGAGTGTTATGGCTTGATCACAGATATGTTGAAAGGACTAGATAGAGTGGATATCGAGAGGATGCTTTCTGTGGTGGGAGAATCTAGAACTAGAGGGCACAGCTTATAAATTGAGGAGAACGTTTCAGAACTAAGGTAAGGAGGATTTTTTTAGCCAGAGAATAGTGAACCTGCAGAATACTCTTCCACAGACTGCGGTGAGGACTGCGTGCGTATATTTAAGGTGGAAGTTGATCGTTTCTTGATCGGTCAGGCATCAAATTATATGTCGAGATGTCAGGTGGCAGGTGCATGGGATTGAGTGGGATCCGGGTTCAGCCATAATGGAATGGCAGAGCGGACTCGATGGGCTGAATGGTCTACCCTGCTCTCACCGTTTTAGAGCGGACTCGATGGGCTGAATGGTCTACCCTGCTCTCACCGTTTTATGGTCTAAACTTCAACTGATTATTCATTTCCATAGATGCTGCCTGATCTACTGAGCCGTCCGGCATTCAAGCTTGTCCCCTTCCGCCTCCAACCAAACTTGTTGTTCTGGCATCCCCCTCCTTCGTTTTTCAGCCTGAACCTGGGTCGCGGCCTGAATGCTCCACTGCTTATTCATTTCTATTGATGCTGCCTGGCCTGCTGAGTTCCTCCAGCATTGTGTGTGTCCATGAAATTGTTGCATTCCGTCACATGGTAAAGCAGCTCATATTGAAGTTTGCACCGGTATGAAGCGAAGAATCTTCCAATCGGTGCAAATGAATGTAGTTACAGAGTGCCTGCATTCGTTAGATCTGATCCAACAGTGACAATTGCTTTGCAGATACGGTAAATCTGTAGCGTTGTGGATAGTGAGGTAGATAGTCAAGTTTACTTGTTTATCTGGTTTAACTTGTTTAACAATCTGAACTGCACTTTCTCTGGAAATATAACACGACATTGTTTTTTTTTGGTTTTTTACTTAACGTTCTACCTCGATGTCTTTGAATGATCGGAACCGAATGCAACAAAAGAAGAGCCTTTCTCTGTGTCTGGACATTCCTCACAGTAATAAGGCAATAGTTTGTCAGTTATGGAATGTGATTTATCAGTCTGTCTCATGACCAGCTCAGGGCACACAGGGGTCAGTATTGAGGTACGTGGTGATTACCTTCCATAGGTGAGTAGGGCTGGGATATTCCCAAAGTTTGACGGGGTTCTCCAGGGTGCTGATGTACTGATGGACAAGGAAATGGAAGGTCAATCATCAATGAAAACAGGTATGCCGATTCATAATATGGGGTTAAACACATTGCAAATATCTGCCTTCACTGACGCGAAAGGTCCTGATGCAATGATACATAATATTGGTCAGATTCGAGTTTCTCTTCTCCATCAGTAAGCGATGCGATTCCAGTGGATTCCCCAAGAACTTGCCAAACGGAACGTTTGAGGTATCAGCGGAGAATTTGTCATTTTCTAATTAAACCGGTGGGGGAATAGTTACTTCACACAGGAGTTTTATAATTGTGAGCGGCTTGCCTGTGTTCCTCAGTGAAACCTTTTCTCCATGTCATGCGCATCCAATAAGGTGGATGTTATAGCATATGTTAGCGTAACGTGTTGACTTACTTCGTTTCGTTTTGATGTAAGGAATTGGCGCAGCGATTTAGTTGCATATCTGCACTTAGAGAGAGAGGGACAGAGAGAGAGAGAGAGAGAGAGAGAGAGAGAGAGAGAGAGAGAGAGAGAGAGAGAGAGAGAGAGCACTCTCTGGTTAATCACACTATAAATCTTATTCAAATATTATGCCATTGGTTATTGAGATATTTTCGCTGACTGCAGCCTTCTCCACCGCCATCGTCCATCGTGAGGCAGAGCACAAATGGGAGTAACGGCATTTCATCAACCAACTGGACGCCCTCTAACGATCGGAAATGAGATGTATAATTTTTTTTCTTACAGCGGATGAACTGCTATCTCGTTGATTCCATCGTGATGTCCATGCCACATTCTCGCCCCGGTACCATATAATCCTAAAGAACGGGCAATAGTTCATGATTCAAGGAGGCTGAATAAAGTTCCACTGTCTAATTTATCTTTCACTGACCCGCAATCTCCATGTTGGAGATTGAGACACTGACACTCTTGACTTAGTGCCGAGGTCTACACGCAGTCTGTTCAGTGGACGAGTTCAACGGGTTTTTGTTTCTGTATTAGACCATGAAACAACACCCATCACGGAACTCATGCAAAGACAAATGGGAATAAAAGCGAGTAATTGGTTGATATGGTGTAATGTCAGGTGAATCACATTTTAAAATATGCGAGAAAATTAAACGACAATTGAAAGCGGTGGTGTTATAACAGTAGAGTAAACACATCTGCACACCCCCCTAGGTATCCCGTACACTCCACAAACAGTCAAAGAAAAGTAAAGGTTACACCCGGAAATTGAGTCTACACTGTCTAGCCGTTTCTATTGCTCCTGATATAATCCTTATCTTTCCGACTTGGGTTCATCCACTTCTGCGATGGTTGGTCTCCTCGGAGTTTTCACTACCTGTACCCCTGAAATTCTTTGTTCCTATTTTTGTCATAATAGGGAACTATTCACGACAATTTACAGATGCAGCTTGAAAAAAAAAATTAAAAATCAAAATGGTTGCGCTGAAACGTCTTTAATTTTCTTCCTAATAATTTTTCCAAGAGAATTTAAATGAATACGTCAATGGGTCTGTTACTGAGGGCTGTGGAACAGATGAGGGTCAGTGCAACTAGGCCGACGGCGCCGACGAGCTGCACCATAGGGCACATTTCTGTCATAATGCTCCATAAATCTGAATATAACGCAACTTTTGATTTCCAAACTATCCACTGCAGCTCAGAATGTTGTCAGTCGCACAAAGTCCGAATTCTTGTATTTCAGCAGATGAGAATTACTTAACATGCTTTTCTGCCCAGTGGACCTGAACTAACCGCTTCATGTCACTCACCTGGTTTGACTGTATCCTCCTAAAGCCTCTGGAAATGATCATCATACGAAGTAGAATCAAGTTGAGTCACTAACACAATTGGAGATGTTGCATTGGCCACGTCGTTGATAAGGATTACGATCCCTTCAGGGGTGTCACACTCATTTTAGGTAACGGGCCGGATTGAGCAAAATGCAGCTTCATGCGGGCCGGATCAGTCGGACGCGTGCGAACGCAGCTTTCGTTGCCTCCGTTTTTTCAGCCTGCTCTCATGTGTCTCAGTCTCTGCTATAACTACAAAGTGTTTCACTTTACAAATTCCGTTTCTTATGAAGAAGACTGCCGAATAAACACTAAAAACCCTGAAAACCTGGTACCTGAATAGACTCAGCATTAGCTATATCATACGCCATAGGCGCTTCGATTACTGGGGCCAGCTTTAATAGTAATTAGATATTATCTAATGATTCTAATGTCTTAGAGGTATGATGTTGCGGTCATCACAGAGTCTTCGATGGTTCAGGGGCAGGAATGGCTACTTCAAATGCCAGACTTTAGATGTTTCAGGATGGATAGGGAGGGAGGCAAAAGAGGTAGGGGCGTGGCACTGTTGATCAGAGATATTGTCATGGCTGCAGAAAAGGAGGAAGTTGTGTAGTGGTTGTCAATGGAGTCTCTATGGGTGCAAGTTACGAATAAGAAGGGGTCAATAACTCTACTGGGTGTTTTCTATAGACAACCCGAACAGGAATATCGAGGAGCCGAGGGGGAGAGAGATTCTGGAAAGGAGTAGTAATAACAACAGCAGGGTTGCTGTGCTTGGAGATTTTAATTTCCCAAATATTGATGGGCATCTCCATTGAGTGATGGTGTTCGATGGGGTAGAGTTTGTTAGGTGTGTTCACGAAGGTTTCTTGACACAATAGGTCGATTACAAGAGGAGAGGCTGCACTTGATCTGGTATTGGGAAATGAATCTGGTCAGGTGTCAATACTCTCTCCGTGAGAAAACATTTTTGAGAGATTGATCACAATTCTCTCCCCTTTACCATAGCATTGGAGAGGGATATTAGCAGACAAGTTAGGGAAAAGTTTAATTGGAGTAAAGGGAACTATGAGGCTATCAGGCAGGAACATGGAAGCATAAATTGGAAACAGATATTCCCAGGGAAGGGTATCGAAGAAATGTGGCAACCTTTCAGGGGATATTTGCCTGGGGTTCTGAACTGGTCCGTTCCAATAAGACATCGAAAGGATGGTAGGGTAGAAGATCCGTGGTGCACAAAGGCCTTTGTAAATCTAGTCAAGAAGAAAAGAAGAGCTTACGAAAAGTTCAGAAAATTAGGTAATGATATGAATCTAGAAGATTATAAGGCTTGCAGGAAGGAGCTTAAGAATGAAATTAGGGGAGCCAGAAAGGGCCATGAGAAGGCCTTGTCGGACTGCGCGTGATGGCTCTGGGCCTGTGTTCACGGTGATTCAGAAGGATGAGGAGAAACAGAGCGCGAGCCATCAATGTTCCTCATATGATAACCTGTTTATTCCTGGAATCATCTTTGTGAACCTCCTCTGGACCGTTTCAAATGGCTGCACAACTTTTCTAAGACAAGAGGCCCAAAGGTGATCACAACACTCAAGGTGAGGCCTCACCAGTGCCTTATAAAGCCTCAGCATCACATCCCTGCTCTTAACACCTCGCCATCAAACCCACTCACCGCCCTCACCCACGAATTCATGCGTTAAGACCCGCAAGGCGGATAGGCAGTAATTCATGAATTCATTATTCTGTTTTCTCAGTGAAGTTTGTAACGATTGTGATCCTGTCCCGGGAAAGATGTTATGTGTCTTCTCCACCTGCAGCGCACACTACCCAGTCGGCATGGTAACTTCGGATCTACAAGCTGGAAGATGATAGATGTATCCAGATCTGTTCATAGGTGAAAGTATGTATGCATGCAGAACTCTGAAATTTGTATTTTTCCAGATAGCCATAATACAAATGCAGTCTCCGTGTCCTCAGTTGACCACCGTTCGCCGAGGGTGAACCGCCGTCGCCCCGCCAGTAGTGCAGTACTTCTGTGTAAATACGGTGTTATGCCCCCCCCCCCAGTACACGATCACAATGCAAATACCAGACAATACGCAAAACCGAGTGAATAATTGCAATTCTATAGTGTTTTCTTAGTGTTGGGTTAGTAGAAACAGATAACCTAAAGGCGCCAAACTAATAATCAGTGGGCAAAGTACTGGAGAGTTTAACATCGGTAGCTGAGCGAAGGGCGCTGAGTAGGCTACGGTCAATTATGGAAAACCCTGAACATCCTCTACATAGCACCATCCAGAGACAGAGAAGCAGTTTCAGCGACAGGTTACTGTCGATGCAATGCTCCTCAGACAGGATGAAGAGGTCAATACTCCCCAATGCCATTAGGCTTTACAATTCAACCGCCAGGACTTAAGAACTTTTTAAAAGCTATTATTAATGCTTTTTGAGAGAGTGATTTAGATGCATATCATATTTTTTACTGAGTTAAGTATTGTATGTAATTAGTTTTGCTACAACAAGTGTATGGGACATTGGAAAAAAATGTTGAATTTCCCCATGGGGATGAATAAAGTATCTATCTATCTATCTATCTATCTATCTATCTATCTATCTATCTATCTATCTATCTATCTATCTATCTATCTATCTATCTATCTATCTATCTATCTATCTATCTATCTATCTATCTATCTATTTTAATACGTTGGAGCTCACGCCTCTGGTTCCTTTTAACAATGACCTTCTGCGCCTTCGGCCACCGTCCGGACTGCCGACGTCCAGTACCCGTTGCTCTGGAACGGCTGCCCGTTCCACACACTTCCGTCCATCCCGCTCTCCTCCTGAAAAATGACCGCGAACACCTGCTCCACTTACACAGACAAGATAGCATAACAATTCTCGATTGGTTATTGTTCCCCTTATCAACACCCATAACCCAAACATACGGGACACTGGATCCCATCACAGCATTACATAGAAGCCATTTCATTATAAAATACAGAAAAGCCATTTTGTTAGCTTGAACAGTTAACACCATTTGTTACTGGAACTGAGAACCATACACAAAGAAAGAACGTCCTTCAGAAAGTAGCATCAAACCCAACCTTCCTCCCCCGGACAAAAAGAAATGTCATTCTTATCATCAACCCTCAGAAAAACACATCCACCAACAAAATAGAACGAAGCAGGAACATCGATCCAACCCCGCCCTAAACACCCCTCCCCCGCACAAAAATCTAAGAGAACAAAACTGGACATCAACCTCCACTCTCCCCTCGCACTACGAAATGGAAAAAGAACGGACGATAAAAATCAGAAAAAAAAGTCTTAAAATTACAGATCCGAATCACACAACCATGATACTATCCTCCGATGTCACCAACATTCAACAAAAGTCAGGAGCAAAACACGAGGCAGAAGCCTACTTGCCTGCCACAATGAAAAACACAGCGGAAGGTCGCACATTCTCCACCGGCGATGAAAAGGCAGCCGGTCGACGCTGAAACTCAGGCTCGCCTTCTGCATTCTCAGTCTCAGTCACGATCTCTCAGTATTCTTCTGCGCTTTAATCGGCGATTAATGGACGCTTCAAACGGTGAAACGCTGTCAAACATTACTTTCCGGACCGTCTTTAAGTTCCGTCGCACAATGGCCGTCCGAGCCATCGCAGCGTTGGCTTCCCAGAATCTTCCTGGAGTCATCAAAGCGCTGGATCACTCCGTGGGCTACCTGGAGGATGTCGTCCGAAAGAGCCATCTTGACTTACCCACCCAAAAAGCTAGAAGATGGATGATCGTTTGGGCTGAGGTCAGAAATGAGAGGCTGGGAGGTGATCTGTGGAAAGGGCAAAGGGCTAGAGGAGAAGGAGTCTGATAGAATGTGAAAGTGGATCATGGGGGAAATGGATTGGGAGGTACCAGGGGGAAATGATGGGCGGGTCGAGAAGAGGTATGATATCAATGGAGAAATGAGACAGAGGGAAGGGGAAGGGAACAATATCGGCATGGAGAAATCGATGTTCATGCCGTCAGATCGTAGGTTAACTAGACGGAAAATAAGCTGTTGCTCGTTCAAGCTGAGATTAGGTTCATCATGGCAGAGGATGGGGGCATGATTCGATACATAGGAGTGGAACACACACAAAACGTTTCGGGCGGAGACCATTCGTCAGGACCGAAACGTTGACAGTGTTTCTCCCTATAGATGCTGCCTGGCCTGCTGCGTTCCACCAGCATTTTGTGTGTGTGTTGCTTGAATTTCGAGCGTCTGCAGATTTCCTCGTGTTTTCCTGTAGGAATGGAAATTGAATTGACATTGATATGATTGGTTATCAGGAAATGAAGCTTTTTGCGAATGGAGTTGAACTGCTCGACAAAGCGAAAATTAATTTGATTCATGATTTGTATGCCTTCAGCGTCTTCGTGAACGTGGATGCTGCGGATTCTTCACTACGTTACACACACAAGCAAAGAGCATCGTCTTTCTGATATCTCTGCTGCAAGATCGACAGCCGAGACAATTTGCAAGGTGAAGCAGAGCAGCCAATGAGACTACAACCTTGGTGACAAAGGAATTGGGCGAGATCAACAATAACGACAATGAGATCGACAGGTGAGCTTGAGAGTGTTTCACAACAACATTCGCTGACTTCTCGATTCGTCTTTTTTCCTATTTGAGAATTGGCAATTTCCCGTCGAGCTATGTATACATCATCACAATTGGGATTTTACCTGAATTGCATCATGCTTATTTTTGTCCTATCCTTCTGCAATATCGAATATTCAGTGTGCTGGAGCGAGTATAAATGAATGGAGATTCATCAGCTCAGAGTTTCATCAGCAAGATCGCAGGCAGCTGGAAGACAGGCTGAATCTCACTCAGCATGCTTGAAACATTTTACCGTGTGAGAAAGATATATTTCATGACCATTGCCGTCATTGGTGTTCCTGGTAAGGACAGAGACGAACTAACAAACGTTTGTACATTCGTTGTTCTGTGTACGCGGTGTTTGGACTTGTTCAGTTGCCGACAGCTTTGTGATACAAGTATATCAGTGAGTGCGGTGCAGTCATTCTGACGAAACTCTGTTCGTTCAGAAGGTTCCTTGCAGTTTAATCCGGGAGTTGAACCGGCAGTTGAAACAAATGCAGAGTGGAAGATCTGAGAGATGCATTCATTTTGTGGATCCATGGCAGGCGGTTTTGATTTATCAGTGCAAGTCCTCTGTCACAACAAACACCGATCAGCACCTTTAAGGGCTACTTGGCATTATTCGATGCCAATGGCGTGATAAGCTTTGAGTTCAACTTTGAAAATATTGGGCTGTGTTTTAAGAAAATGATAAAGGTTTGAAAGTAACGTTGGTAAGGGAACCGGAATGAGATTAAGGGGAGGACGTTAGACATCTCTTGTGAGTTAGACCCCGAACCACGGAAAGTTTTGAGAATGCAAATAGTGCCTTTGCCGGTTTTCGTGTACCAGGGGTTGTTCCCTCGCCCTGCTTTCCGTGGTGAAGAGGGAGTTAAGCGGTAACCCAGCGGTGTCAGCAGGAGGTCAGACGGAACCCACAAAATACTCCGCTCTGGAGCAATGAGGGTCGAAACATTTGGGATAATGCTTCAGTAATTTGGAGCAACCCCAAAAGAGGCAGATATTTTGAAGCACAAAGTCGTTTTTTTCAACAGGTCAGGCAGAAACTTTAAAACGAGAATTGGAACTTTCTGATCGGATATCTGGTGGTAGTGTAAATAGGGCCCCGGCCAAGTGTAGCTGTCAATTAAAAAATAAAAACGATTTAAGCGGGGCCCCTGTGTGCGGGTGATAAGCGGGTAGTCCAGGTGGAAACAATAACTTGCGAACGGCGGAAATAAATTTGATTTGAGCTTTGTAATGAAAAGAGGTGGCGGGAGGGGGGCTTCGCTACGTGGGGAGAGTGGCAGTACATAGGTGACAGGAACGCGGCAATCACCGTCACAGACAAAGTTGCCGAAGTATCTTGGCCTAAAACGTTTGCCCAAACTCTTGTGGTTGGAGATATGTATTAATTCACACAAAATGCCCTCCGTAATCAGTTGACAATGCCTCCTGCGCAAAACCTGCTCCTGCTTTGTGCAAAGTTTGATTGTTCTCAATTTCCAGTTTATCTATTTCCTGTGACCAACGGTTCGGCGAGACAGTAATATCCTTATTCATTTCCATGCTTCCCCAGTGAATCTAGTGGCGATTGTGATCCTGTCCCAGGGAAAGTGCGGCCTCTCTACCTGCACCACTCGCTACCTGGTGGCCATGGCAATCGCAGATCTACTAACCATCATCTTTGATGTCCTGCTGCGGCGGATCAGTTATTATTACTTTCCCGGGACTTTCCTGGACATCACCCCCATATGCAGTGCGAATACTGTCCTGAGAGCGGCAGCCACAGACTGGTCTGTCTGGTTTACTGTCACTTTTACGTTTGATCGGTTTGTCGCCATCTGTTGCCAGAAGCGGAAAGCAAAGTATTGCACCGGGAAAACTGCAGCTGTAGTTCTGACAACAACCGGCGTTCGGCTCTGTTTAAAAAATGTGCCCTATTTCTTCAGATATGACCCTGCGAAAGTGATCGACAATATACCCTGGGACTGCATTCGAAAACCGAGCTATTATACAGATTTCGCGTGGAAGGGATATAGGATGTTTTCTACGGTTCTAACGCCATTACTGCCGTTCATGTTAATACTACTGTCCAATGCTCTGACCGTCAGATACATTTTAGTGACTAGTCGCGTCCGTAAGGGGCTGATAGGGCAGAACAAGGCGGAGAGCCGCAGTGACCCGGAGTTGGAGAGCAGGAGGAGGTCTGTGATCTTACTTCTCACCATCTCCGGCAGCTTCATCACCCTGTGGTCGGTGAATGTTGCCGAATTCCTCTATAACACCATTGCCGGATTGGACCAAAATAATTACAACGATTTCGAATACATATTCGAACACTCTGGATACATGCTGAAGATATTAAGTTGCTGCACAAATACGTTTATTTATGGGATAACTCAGTCCAAGTTCCGAGAGCAGTTCATTAGCGCAGCGAAATATCCGCTCTCGTCAATTATCCATTCCATTAAATAACAAAATATTTAAGTTCTTTTCAGAGGCGGTCACACTGTTTTCCGTCTTGTCACAGCAGAACTGGTCATCATCGTTATACATGTCAGCTGCTAGAATCAAATTGGTTTAGAGCCCGGGAGAACACGGGAACTGACCCATCGGCACTCCGCACATACGTGAGACAACGTATTACTAATCATTAAACTTATCCTTCCATTTATTTTATCAGCATATTGCTCCTTCGTAACAGCCACACACACCCCTGTCGATAATAAATCCCATACTACAGCTTCAATACTCATTGGTCAGGTGACGTAGAAAACCGTTGCTTCTCGGAAACGGGGAGAAACGGAGCGCCTAGCGGAAATACTGCCGTCACAAGGAGAACGGGCTGAATTCACACTGAGCGAAAAGGTCATAACGGCACTGGTGCGTGTTCGGAGTGATTTGGCAGCGCCGTAAAGAGACATAGCTGATTGCATCTAACATCGGCATCCCGTCAACACGCTATGATCAGACAACGTCCACGGGTACGTAGATCCTAACTTCAATAGGTCGAGTAAACTGTCGAGTTTAACCAGTGTCCAGTGAGTTTACATCAGCTTTGCGATGCATTCACCTGCACGGGGAACGTCTCCGCAAGATGCAATTATCATCTTCAGAAAGTTTATTTCTGAAGGTGGCTTGCACGACTTTGTAAGAAAGGCACCTTTCCTCCTGAATTCTGCGAGTGTTTGGGGGGTGGGGCAACAGAGAATTTTTTTTTTTGTGATTTTAATGACTTTCAATGGCTCCTCAATGTCTAACAACATTCCAACTATTATAGTGCTGTTTGGTATTGAGGCTTCTTGGAGATTTGCGAAAATATTGTCGTGTCGGCCTGATAGTTTACTTTTATTTTGTAGAGACTGTGGTGAACCACTGTTCATGTACTATTACCTGTCAATACTCCCTGTAAAGTCAGCAAGTTTCTGCTGTTTCTCACGTGGATTTCAGAATGCTGTGTATGTTTGGAATGGGTCTAATAAGTAAGTTGCTCTAGCTTGCTGATCCTGTAATATTTCACCTTGACGGTTATATTGAATTGTCCTATCTGTAATAATGGATCGGTCTCAATAAAAATCTAGGACATTGACTCTAACATTGGATTAATATGTATAGCATTGCATGGCAAATTTTCATGAGCTTGTGTTTTATAGCAAGAATCTGGAGAATGATATGTTTTGTCATTTGATTCAGCCTGAGTAATGTGTTGAATACGCTTTGGTTTCTATCACGTGACCTGGAAGACTAACGCGCCTTCAGGGTTCCGGGATTTCGCGGCGCTGCAGGCGGGCGGATTCGAGGTCGGCGCCGCTGCCGGAACCTGGTGTGTCGTGGGAGATGGAGGATCGAAAGCAGTAAACTGGCTGCTGGCCGTGTGCCCAGAGACCCGAATTCTTTGGGCACAGAGCTCGGAATAAAACGACTCAACAGACTTTGAACATCGTAAATCAGCTGTTTTTCTGTTATGTCTCCCCTCTCGCTGTGAATAGGATACATTTTTTCCCTTATTATGGAGAGAGTGAGCTGTGATATGTCGTATTACCGGGTGAACGAGTTGGTTTTGGTGTGCTGTAAGTCTGTGTCTTTATAGATACAGTGCAGCAGACTTGAGTGCTCGGTTGGGAGTGCCGATGCTGGTGGGGAGGGGATAGTTGCGCTGCTGCTGCTTATGCGTGGGAGGGGGAGTGGGTGTGTTTTGGGGTTCTAACATTTAACTGTCATTCATTCTATGTGGCACTCCTCTGTTTTCGTGGATGTTTGCGAAGAAAAAGCATTACAGGATGAATATTGTATCCATTCTTCTGACATTAAATGTACCTTTGAAATGTTTGATCAGTTTTTGGTTACTCGTGGCATTTAGATCTGTTTTCATTGTCTTGAATTTGTTAATCCTTTGTTGTGTACTTTTGATATTTTTCTGTTAATCACCTGGTCGTATATTGCCACAGGGGGAATGATGTTTATATTTCTATAGGTAAGGGAGAGACATCCAGATCCCTCAGCCCACAGACATAATCTGTCCACTGGTCCCCGACGTCCCCAAGTGACCACAACAGAGCTTGATTTCTGCTGAGCGAAACCATGGGAGGGCAACTGCGATACCGTGTAGCATCGCCCTTGGAAACACTCACTCCGGACGACTGCAAAGAGGCTGCATCGTGGTTTAAGGCCTAGTACTCGCTACGACCGAAGACTCGCCACCTGCATCTGCCCCTGCTCTTATTCAATAAATTAGCGAATCCAATTTGCGACGTATCAGGGGAGAGACAGAAAGGGAAATGCGGACGAGAGAGAGAGGGGGACTGTGAAGAGGATAGGAGGGTTTGACGTGGGAGAGCAATCAGACAGTCAGATAGGCATGCAAGAAACTAGAGGAGGAGGAACAGCAGAACAAGACAGACTGGAATGCGAGAGAATCTGATAGTGAGAGGAAAGGGGCAGAATGGACTGCGAGAGAGAAACTGAGGGTGGAGAGTGGGAGGGGAGAGAGAGACTAGGAAGAGAAAGAGACTAAGGTAGTGAGAGAAAGAGAAAGAGAGAGAGAGAGAGAGAGAGAGAGAGAGAGAGAGAGAGAGAGAGAGAGAGAGAGAGAGAGAGAGAGAGAGAGAGAGAGAGAGAGAGAGAGAGAGAGAGAGAGAGAGAGAGAGAGAGAGAGATTGTGTAAGATAATAACTGGGTAGAGCGAGAGAACTGGGGAAAGGTGCCGATATGTCAGCGAAAGTAGGGGAAAGAGAATGGCAATATGGAGGGAGCGAGAGAGAGAAGGAGAGTCGGTTGTGGGAGGTCCTTTGCGGAAAAAAGGAGGGTATGGAAGACATCGTAGAAAGTATGAGAAAGACGGAGAGACAGGGTTATTTTGGGAAGAGTCGGACTGGGCGGCAGAGAGATTAGGAGGAAGAGACGATCTGGGGATATGGTTAAAACAACAGAGAAGGAGAAAGTCGGTGTTGAAAGGGAATCTGCGGCGTCAGAGAGAGGCTCGGGCAGACATAGTGGAGGATATACTTTTGTAAAGTGGAGTAAAATCCATACTTTATTGTGCCACAATCTGTACCAGCACCCACCTTTCGTAAACGGAGGAACACACACCAATCCCACAGGTCTGTGTCAGTCCCAATGCATTCCGCCTTTCCTGCTATGGTCCCCAAACTAAGTACACTGCCCCTTCTTTACCCTACTCACTCCTCACATTCCTGTGTCCGTCTGCCCACGGAGCTGTCAGCCCTGAAAGGGTCGCACTGTCCCGCTCGCTCCCCAGACCCCATGTTGGTTCCCAAAGTAATGAATTGGGTAAGTGAAGGCTGTGCTCTGGGAAATGCACAACAGAAATGTTATAATATTTTAGACAGCATTGGCATGTCCTACTGAAACAGGGGAAGGACGGTACAGTGAAGGAGCCATGTTTGACAAAAGATGTGGATCATCAATTCAAGAGTAAGAAAGAAGCTGATTTAAGGTTTAGCAAGCCAGGATCAGTTAGAAGGTAGGCAGGGACGAACTGACGAATGGAATTAGGAGAACGAGAAATGTTTACAGAAAGTCTACACTAAGGATAAAGGACAACCCTAAGAATTACTAGTTTGACGTGAAGAAGAAGAAGAAGAGGATGACTGGATTGAGCGTAAGACCGGTCAGATGAAACACGCACATGTAGTCGTGGGATGTAGGGCTGCATCTGAATGAAGACCTTGCCTCGGTATTCACCAGGGAAAGGTATCTGGAGGGTTGTGAGCGGAGTGTTAAACCGGTTAATGCGCGGCAACATGTCAAGGGATAAAATAAGGATCTTCTAGAGCTTCTGAAAAACATTTGGATGGATAAGTGTGGTCAGGACGCACCCCAGGTTACTACGGGAATTGGGGAAGAGATTGGAGCACCCGTGGCGATGTGGGACCTTGTCAATTGCCGTAATAAAACGTGTGTCAACAACATCCATAGCTCTATCTTCGTCAATCACCATTGTCAGATCATCAAAAATTTCAAACAAGTTTCTACGACACGACCTTCCTCGCACAAGTCATACCCTTTCTTTCTTAAGAGGCCATGGTTTTCCAAATGCTCATAAATCCTATCTCCCAACTCCAGGTATTTTGTGCAGTAACTTCCCTAGCACTGACGAAAACTCAACCTTTTTGTATTTTGCAGGTTTTTCCCTGGTTCCCGTCTGGAATAATGGATCAACTTTGGGTTCTCACCAGTCCTTAAGTAACTCGCCGGTGGCTAGTGAGGTCAGATAGAAATTGAGCAAGTCCCCAGCAATCTGTTCACTTGTCTTACCCTAGGACATCCAGCATGGATGAAAGAGAAATGGAGGTTTATGGGGTAGTGTGGATTTAGTACAATTTTTAAAGTATTATATTGGTCGGCACAACATGGAGTGCTGAAGGGTATATTCTGTGTTGTAGTGTTCTATGGTTCTATGGTTCTATACTTTGTCAGAACCTCAGAGAATTCAGCCAGGGTGCAAAGCATAACCTGCTTTCGCAAAGCAGCACTGACTATCCATAATCAGGTTATGCTTCTCCAAATTGTCGGAAATCCTACTTCTAGGGATTTTGTTCAATATTTTGTCAACACTGAAGTAAGACACACTGGGCATTAATTTACAGGGTTATTCCTACCCCCCTTTCCTGAACAAACGTATAATATGTTCCATGCTCGAAATCTCTGAAGCAAATTCTGTGGCCAGTGATATCAGAGCCTCATCCAAACGTTTAAGATGTGTTGGCCATTTGGATTCATAACTGGATTGGCCATAACAGACAGAGGGATGTAAACGAATTGACTTATTCGAGCTGTAGATCTGTGGTTAGTGGTGTTCCGAAGGGATCTGATTTGGAACCTCTGCAGTTGCAGATACTGTTGGGGAACTGGCAGTTGGAGTAGTACCTAGCCAAATATTAAACGTTGCAATTCGACACGGATTGTCAGAGCCGGGAGTCATAGTGGGGATAAGCTCCCATTAACTATAAAGTGTTCCAAATGGCGTGCGTCACTAACAGCCTCTATGTGCTCTTAGTCTTAACGTTTGACTTAGTTATTAGGCCCGGCGGAATTGTTACTACTGACAAGAGGAGAGGCAAAGGCGGACCACTGGCGCCTCAAAACCATTTACTTCGGGAAAATGGGGCTTGTCAGCCTTGGACAGCAGCCCGCCGAGGAGAAGGACGCTGCTTTTAAACCTCTGCAGCCTTGCAGCCACACCCACCCGTGGGAAAGGAATCGGGAGTAAACCCCGAGGAAGAAATCCGGAGCCGTTACTCTGTTACATTACTCTGGTAACCTCTGCGATGACAGTGGTGCCAAGCTGTACCGACGCCTGCCTTTCTCTTGGACTACATCAGTGATGTGGAGAGGGGGAGCTCGCTGCATGATCAAACTTCCAGCCCAGGCTTGCGCCCTGGAGAGCACTCAATACGCCAGAGACGCAACCCGACAGTCCCCTGGGACCGACGGCTGTCTACTACTACTTATAGCAAGTCTGAAGAGACATTACCCTGTTAAATGAAAGAATCTTAACAGTGTTGATGAACTGAAAGATCCTGAGGACCAAGTTCATAATTCCCTCTAAGTGGCTACATTAATTGATCGAGTGGTGAAGAAGACATATAGCATGTTTGCATTTGTTAGTCAAGAAATTGAGTTTAATTGTCAGGAGGTTATGTTGCAGATTTATAGCACTGAAGTTACGTCACATCTGCAGTATTTCATAGAGTTCTGATCACCCCATTATATATAAATGTCAAGGTTTTGGAGAGGGTTCTCGATGAGATTTACCAGTATGTCGCCTGGATTGGAGAGTGCATGCTATAATGTTTGTTTGGCCAAACTTGCGTTATTTTCTCGAAGTGGCGTAGGGGGGAATAAGAGTAGTTTTGGAAGAGGTTTTAAAGAATTTATCGAGACATAGACAAAGTAAACAAACGCTAAATTTTTCCCAGTGTTGAAATATCTACTACCAGAAGCCATGAATTTTATATGAGAGGAGATACGCTCAAAGGGATGGATGAGGCAAGTTCTTTGACTCAAAATGTTGGGTGGCTGGAATACGCACCAGGTGTGGTGTTGAGGCAGATACATGTTCTATGTCTCTGTTCTGTAACATCGTTTACTTTACAATGTTTCAATACGATATTCGGTTCAGCATGTGTTACTTTTATTATTTACCATACGGAACTCCAGAACTTCTTTCAGAATTTTGTCCAACTTGGCCGACCCATTCCTCACTTCTACAAACTATTTCCACACCCAGATCAGTCCCTGCTACTGGGAACCTATCCCTAACACCAGGCTGAGGAATTGCCGGGAATCCTCTGTCGGGGTTCCCTTCTCTGTGAGTTCTGTGATTTCCTGTGAAAAAAGAATTTATTGAGTGACAGACAGATTGAAGGAGAATGGAAATTTAAAAAAAAAAGCAATATCAGCTCAGTGATGCGACGTCCCAGTGATTTTGAGCACAGAAACAGTCACCGGGCAGCCTTCTCACCTATTCTGTAAATTTCTGGGTTCAGTCATTAGCAACAAAGAACTGTGGAAATTACAAATCAGAATATTATTAGAGTCACAGAGCACAAACGCACAGAAACAAACACTTCGATTCTTCTGATTAATGCCGAATTGATTTTCTGCCTCGTCCCATCTACCTGCACAAAAGTCCTCTGGCCACCTCCCATCAATGTACTTACCTAACATTCTCTTAAGTGTCGAAATCGAACCCGCATCCACCATTTCCACAGGCAGCTCATTCGACACTCTCACCATCTTTGAGTGAAGAAGCTCCCTCCTCAATTCCCCCTAAAATAAATCACTTTCCACACTAATCTGGAGGAAGAAGGTAAAAGATGCTTTGAAAAAGAAAGGCGGGTGTTGAGGGGCAGGTGCCGGAAGGACGAGATAGTGGTAGGGAAAGGAATAGGCCAAGTGTGGAGAGGGAAACCGCAGGGTGTGTTTATACATACCATATTTCAAAAAATAAGTACTTGAACTTCCTTACTGCAAATCTACTACCCATACCCCGAACATTCACAAACAAATTATTGATATAAGTGATAAGTAGCAATGGGCGTAACGCTGGCAAGCATCAATAGGCACAGGTTTCAAGTCCAGTAGACAATCTCCCACCATCACTCTCAGCTTCCTACCATCAAGCCAACTGTGCATCCAGTTATCCGGCTCTCCCTGGACCCCATGCCATCTGACTTTCCACAGCAACTTTTCATGCTACACGTTACCAAAGGCCTCACCGCTGCCCATATAAGCCATATTCCTGCGGCAGGATCTCAACGTCAAAGAGCATAGATTTAAGCAGAGGAGCTGAGGACAAAAACTTTTTGTCAAAGGGTAGTTGAAATTTGGAACAATCTACCCGAGGTGGTGGGGAAAGCCGTGAACGGGCATTTAACCTACATAGGAGCAGTGGACTATGAACCCAGTGCTGATAAATGGGACCAGTGTAGACAGTGAGTGGATGGCAAAAACCGGCCAAAGGCCTGTTTCCGTGCTGTGTGATCCGCAACTCCGGACATGCTAAATTAAAGATAGTGATCAAGGCGTTGATTTCAAAACTCCACACCCCTCCCCAACTTGAAATAAACCAGACTGCATCATTTGTCGCCACTGCGAAATTCTGTTTCTGTCCAGGTAACATACAAACTTGAACCATCTCACTGAGGGTCTGGTGGAGACCCAACCCCTGCCCTCTGCACATGTGATTACATCTCCCCTGCTTCTGAAATTTCAAACACCCTCAGAATGACTTTTTTAAAAATTCATTCTGAAGGTTATGGTACATTCGGCTCGTGGTCAGAGCTGACAAGTCTTCTCACAGCTGGTTCCATCTGTTGGTGTGTTCTCTTTCCTCCACCTCCAGGGAAGCTACATCTCCACACGAACTCCTCACTTGGGACGACTGTCTGTACCCGTGACACAGGAAACCACGTCACTGTCACTCTCCTGATACCATGTCAGATTTGCTTACTTCTGGGTATCCTCCTGGATCACTCTCCTTCTCAACAAAACTCTTCCTCAGTTGCCTCTTGTGAAATTAAAAACATCAATTAAAACGATTTATCAGACAGCTCCTCTAGTATTTCATTCCTGATCATGAGTCCCCAGTAAATACCCTCTCTCTTCAACCTTACCCTTTTCCTTTTGCAACCTCTAGATACGCCAGCTGATCTGAGCTCACTGTAAGACCATAAGGTATAGGAGCAGAATTAGGCCATTTGGCCCAATAAGTGTGCATTCGCCTTTTCATTCTGGCTGATTTAAGCTTTCTCTCGGCTCTAATCTACCCGCCTTCTTCCCGTATCTATCCATGCCCTGAGCGATCAAAAATCTCTCAAACTCTGCCGTAAATATATACAACAAGTTGACTTCCACAGCTGACCGTGACAAAGAGTTCCACAGATTCACATCTCTCTGGCTAATTAAATTCCTCACCCTCTCCGTTCTAAAGCGACGTCCCTCTGTTCTGAGGCTGAGTAAGGACATTTGTCTCTCGCCAGACAAACGCATGTCTTTCTCTGATGCATAGGTCGCTCACAGCCCCTTCCCTATCTGCATATATTGTCGCTCTCCAGGGTAATGCCGTCTAAAGATTGTTGAGTTCCCGATGACCGTCAGTACAGATCAGCGTTGTCTGGGTAATCCCCTGAAAATGTTGATATGCACTTTGTGAACAGTTGTACATTTGAACGCTCATTCCGGACTGCCTGTAAACATTGAACCTTTCACGGTCAGCCCTCAGAAATATTTACGCTATCTCGTTGAATTGCGATCTCCTTCTGACGTACTTCAAATATTCAATCCCATCTCTCACTCTCCCCCCATTTAAATTTTGATGCAGTCATACTGAATCTCAATTAATGTTAAATATTAAATGAACTCCATCATATCTTCGTGCTTTCACTGTAACGTCTTGTTAGTATTGACGCTGTCCCTTTGACCCATTGTAATTATTGATGCTTTCTGCTGATTCTATCAAAGCATTCATCTTCTCCCTTTTGCAGTAAGGCCAACATACCAATGACACCTTGGTATTTCTGAACTAAAATACTTCCTGCAATTGAAGCAAAATACATATTAGCATTTTGATTTCATCTTAATTCTGATGGCATATCCTTTCGATTTTTTTTTCTATCTGCTCCGAATTGCTAACCATACTAAACAAGCATTGTTCAATTATAAACACAAGAGATTCTGTAGATGCTACAGATCTTGAGCAGCAGACGCAAAATGCTGGAGGAACACGCGCACCATCTATGGAAGGGAATGAACCCTTCATCGCTGCGTCCATTGTAAACACCTGAGAAGTTTAATTGATTATTCATAGTTTTAGAGATGCTTCATTCATTCTTGACGGGGCCACAGGCATTTGGATTGCATTGCCGAACACATGATGCAAGACTGACATGTCTCCCGCAATATCAGATTTTCCAGTTGTTTGAATCTCGCAATTACATCACAATTAACCAAATTTGGGGTGCCCTGTAGCAATTTCACTCTGTTGTTTCTGAAAAGCGCTGAAACACGTCCCGTGGGGCTCGTAAATGTTATAAAGGCTCAGGTAAATTCCCATTCCAGTGTTCCACTCACTAAGATTGCTGACAAAATCATCGGAGCGGAATAGGCTCAAACAGAATTGTGGCAAATACTTGCAAGTGACAGTGGAATATTATACGTCATTATGACCACCAGTGGAGTCCCTGAGAGATTAGTTTTAAATTCTGTCACTGCTTGTGTGGGCTGCTGGAACTCTCGTAAAGGTTACTTTATCAGCTTTAGTAACTGTAAAACGGATACAATCGGGGAATCCACTTCATGAAGGTCAATATCCGGAGCGAGATCCGTCTTTAAATCAAGCATCAAAGGGTTATGAGTTGAGCTTGAAGGAGTCGCCGTGCACGACCTTAAGGAAGTATTTTGGGCGGCCCGGTTGTGCAGAGGTTAACAGTGGTTTGAATGGTAAGCACAAAGCTTTACAGTACCGGCTCAATTCCAGTGCTGTCTGTAAGGAGTTTCTACATTCCCATCGCGATAGCGTGGATTTCCTCCGGGTGCACTGGCTTCCTCCCACAGTCCAAACCCGTACCGGTTGGTAGATTAATTGAAAGTTGTCCCATGATGAGGATAGGATTAAAATGGCGGATTGCTAGGCCTGCCATGCGCTGTATATCAATTAAAAACATAAATATCATTGATATGAACTGAACGATTAATAGATCACTAAATGTTAGTTACAGTCCAGCGTGGAGCATGTAGCAATGTGCACTCTGCACAGTGGTATCCCCGTCACTGCGGCCTATTCTCCAATTCTTGATAAATCCGTTCTACAGTACTGGGACTGGCCTTCACTCTAGAATTGCAATCAGGGTGTAGCAATCCACGAGAAGATCAATATTGCTGCCTGATCTTTAATTAAACGCGCTTTTCCTCTGAAGACTGTATTTCTGGAGACAACCAGATCCAGATAAATCTGCAAAATTTATAACCGATGCCCCTTAGTATGAGGGACCCACCAGGTGAGGAGATAGGGGAGTTTGGAACAAAAGGGCAAATTACCGGAGGAACTCAACGGGTCAAGCAGCATCTTTGGAGACAAAGAAAATGCCGACGTTTTGGGTGCGGAACCCTATGTTTGTCGCTATACAAAGCTTCGCCCTGAGTCGTCGATCACCCATTTACCTTCACAAATGCTGCTTGAAACCACTGAGCCGGTGTTTTGATCGATCTAACACAACTTTAAATCAAAAAGGAAGGTTCAAGGTTCCCGAGGTGCTGCAGAGTATTTACTCTGACCCGATGCATATTATTTCACGAAGAGATTTGAATTTGCCATCAGATCCAATGAATGACAGTTCAGCTGATGTCTTTTTTTTTTTCTTTTTTGACACCCCAGTAAATTTAATGGCGATTATCATCCTATCCCGGGGTAAATGCAGTCTCTGCATTTGCACCACACGCTACCTGGAGGCCATGGCGGTGGCGGATCTACTGGTCATTGTCACTGAGGTAATCTTGATTCAAATTAATTATTATTAATTCTCACTCAGTTTCCTTGACATCATTCCAGTGTGCTCTGTTATACCCATATTGAGTCCAATAACCACAAATTGCTCAGTCTGGTTAACCGTCACTTTCACATTTGATCGATTTGTGCCATCCGTTGCCAGAAGCTGAAAACTAAAAATTGCACCGGGAAAACTACGGCTGTTTTGCAAACAACAACTGGAATTGTTCTCTGAAAAATATTCCGTTTTACTTCGCAACGGAACATAGGAAATTATTGAAAATCTCCCGTGGTTCTGCGATCCCAAGCCAAGTTATTTCACTGACAAATGTAGGGTTGGACTTGACTGGTTCGATACTGCTTTAACACCACGGCTGCCATTCGCTATAATTCTGCTGCACAACGCTCTGACGGTCAGGCACTTATTAGTCGGCAGTCGTGTCCCGAGGGGACTCAGAGGTCAGAGTAAATGAGCGATCAGTAGAGACCCAGAGACGGAGAACAGGAAGAGGTCTGTGGTTTTGCTCTTCATCCTCTCTGGCAGCTTCATACTCCTGTGGCTGACGGTTGTCGTAGAATTCGTCTATAACCGGGCAAAGGGATCGGAGAGGCGAGCATTGGTTCCGGAAATATTTTGGCACAAGTTGCCTACGCGTTAGCGAACTTAAGTTGCTGCACCAACACCTTTATCTACGCAGTGACTCAGTCCGTGTTCAGGGAGCAGTGAAAGAGCTCGTTGAAAGATCCAGTCACCTCAGTAGTCCGGTTCTTTAAAAAAAGCTGCGAACTGAGCTCAGCCCAACCGCCCAGGACCTGGCCCCTGTTTTGCGCCGTCTCAACTCCAGTTGCTGAGAAAGTACTGAACACCCAGTATTCAGCAAGAGTCGAGATCTCCAAACATTCACTGACCCAGCTCTCAGTGCAGCATTTATTCCCGTTTTTTCTAGGTTCAGCACCAGCCCTCTAGAGCGCGGGCAAAATTCTCATGTTTTGTGTGTCTGTATTCAGAATAATAAAAGGAACATTTCCAAACAGTCAGCCGGCTGGACACAGTATATGCAAATAGATAGATCAAAAGACAGATCAGAAAATGAAGATTGCGTCACAGTCTGAATAATGTCGGATCTCTATTTTGTCCAATAAGATGGCAAAACCAAAGACATTTCCTTAGTCTACATCGACCTTCCTTTCCTGATTCCAGCTTTATGTCTTCTTCCATATTTTCATTACTTCATGGGCAACACTTCTCATTCTGCGGGAACTATTTCCCAACTCTAAATTTTCCTTCGGGTTCATTAACCTTCTTCACACCATGGTCACCGCATGGGCTCCAGTAAAGCCCTGGTTTCATTGGTTAGGTGGGACAGTCCATGTTCCAGGCCTACACTCGTGACATTCCAAAATTCCTCAGCGGTATATCGACGGCTCTATTGATGCCACTTCCGGCACCCATGTGGAGCACGGACATGTCAACAGCTTCCACCCTGCTGTCAAATTTACCCGCTCTATTTCCGAACCCTTTCTTCCGATTCTCAATCGCTGAGTCCTTTCCCTTGTCATGTCTGCGGAAATCATTTCTAAATATCCTAAATCTCAGAGGGCTGAACACCGTGCACCAGCTAATGTCCTACTATGATAAAGAGACTACTAAACAGTTGCTGCCATGAAGGATCTGGTAGCATTGAAGTACTTCTAAAGTGACAGGAAATTTACTCGTACGTACGCAGAACATTATAAACTTAGCAACTCTGATTTTGGAATTATTCATGAATCCTGACATCTGGAACTTCCACCACACTGTTACTGTCTTCCACGGCGAAAACTGATGCAATACGTTACAGCGCGACCGCCATTTCATTGTTCCCATTTACTGTCTGTGCAGCATCGCTTTACAGCTGTGCGATATCCATTCTCGACTCTCTCTCTTTCACTTTGTATATCGAAATAAATGTTGGTATCTCCTTTAATATGATTGGCTGGCGTTATTTCTTATTCCTTCAATGCCTTCTTATTGACTTTTTTTGGATGCCTTCAGTTTAAGAACGTCCCAGTTCTCTGACCCCGCTAATTCTTTCTCTTTTACGTGCCTAGTGTTTGACTATTATGTTGGCTTTGTCTTCTCTTTTCCGACACAGTTCTGTCATTTTCCCTTCATGATACTTCTTCTCTTTGTAACGCATGTATCGCGTGCCTTCTAAAACCTTTCCATAATCGCAGCCATTGCTACGACTTATAGAATCCCCCCCTAATCAATTCTGGCCAACTCCTCTCTCGTGCGTCTGTAATTTCCTTTACTCCACTGACATTCTGATACATCCGTCATCAGCTTTTCCTTCTTAAGTTTCAGGATGAATTCGATCACAGATCTATCTAAAATGAATCGACACCTTCCGATCCTATAGGTCCTCTTTCTAATGATTTGATTTAATCTTTAGACAACAGAACAAAGCCGTCCCTCTATCTTCCTGCCTATCCTTCGATACAATGTGTATCCTTGACATTAAACTCACAGCTATAATCTTCTTTCACCTATGATTCAGTGATGCAAATACACGTATGCCAATCTGTAACTGTGCTGTACGTTCTTCTACCACATCCAGTGTACTGCGTGCATTCAATATAACATCATCAGTCCTGTGTTCATCCACCTCGATTTTGCCTGCTGTTAACGTTACAATATCCTCCTAACTGCAATTTTGCCCTATCAACGTCCTTTCCTCACTAGGAATCTCACTAAACATTGCCTCTGTTGGTAAACCAGCTACAGCATTTTCAGCACTTTCACGCCGGTCCCCAATTTCCTGCCAAATTAATTTAATCCCACTCGAAAAGCTCTAGCCAACCTGACGCAAGGATATTGGACCCCTTTGCGTCAGTTGGAACCCGGCCCTTGTGTACACGTCGTAACTTCAACAGAAACTACTCCAAAATCTCAACTACGATCTAATTTATATCGTTAATGAGCAAAACGTCAACAAACCGCCCTAGTGTTCAGTGACCACAGCGATTTAAAAAAAATCAGCTTTCAGCGGTTGTCTGACTGACACGAGTGATCGCATACCCATGACTTGTGATATCCAGCAGCAACTCATGTGATCATCCTCCCGTGGTTGCACGTAACCTGATCGATAAGGTATTGGGAAACTGAAGAGAGGCCACACAATACTCAAATGTGAACTGCCGGCGAGCAGATTATATGGTCCATGTGAGCAAAAATACTTCCAGACATTGCTGGATTAGTGGATAAAGTGTCTAAAGTATGAGAAGAGTTGCAACTTGCATTCAGTGGATGCAGATAATGGAACATACCAGGAAATTTAATAGTTAATGTATCATGTATACATGTAAACATGCGTTTAACATACTTAAACACTTAACAAACTGTGTATAATAACGAGAGAATCACTGCACATCCGGTCAGATTAATTGCACTCAGAAATAGATGTAGTTAACCCGTTGTCGTTCGTCCCCTTCACTGTTTCTACATTTCTAAGCTTTAAGACAAGCTCATTGCAAACCACCACCGGAGATTAACAACAGTCAAGAAGGGACGTGCTTCCCTCGTTTTCATTCGACATTTGCAGGCTCACAGACACGCCATGTTATAGGACTTTGGGGAAAAAAATAAACACGAAGGTGTAATATAGCTGTAACACTACCACACAGGTCTGGAACTCATCCGAGGGTTGTTGAATGCCCAAGCACCTTGCACCTTCTTAACAACACTGTCAAACTGCTCAGTAGCTTTGTGTGTCCTATCCATACAGACCTCAAGATCTCTCAGATCCTCCAGACTGCCTAAAGTCTTACCAAAGTCAGAGTAAAATTTTCTGAGTAATTTTCACTTCCTGCAATGCAATCTATATATTTGAAACAGATGCTTAATAGCTTTAAGCAACATTCTTTCAAATTTATTGTGATGAACTATGTGAACAAAAGTGACGCCTTCGCTTTTCCTATATGTCTAAGCTTTAAGGGAAGCTCATTGCAAACGACAAAAGAGATTATCAACAATGAAGGAGAGATGAAATTCATTTGTTTCAGTTCAACCTTTCGCGGGCTGACAGATATGTTATGTTATTATTCTGCGGAAAATAAAAATAAAAATAGCAGGTTCCATGGATTTTCTAATATTATATGAATGTGGTTCCTACTCAAGTAACAGAATAATAAAATAAACCGAATTACCGACTTCGAGCACTGGTGTTTTTTGTGTGATCTTCAATGGAGGGTAAAGTGTACAAAGCCGCAGCTTTCCCCTTTGCTTCCCAACAAATAGAAAGTAATTTCTTACAAAGATTTTGATGCCCCTGAATTAAAGCATTTTCTGTCATGCATCAGAATCTGTGAGGGGCAGCTTGGACTACAACTGAGGCCTTACGCCCAGAGGAACAGCCTCTGCCGTAATTCATAGAAAACATAGAAACATAGAAAACCTACAGCACAATACAGCCCCTTCGGCCCAAAGTTCTGCCGAACATGTCCCTACCTTAGAAATTACTAGGAATACCCATAGCCAATTATTTTTCTAAGCTTAATGTACCTATCCAAAAGTCTCTTCAGAGACCCTAACATATCCGGCACCACCAGCGTTGCCGGCAGTCCGGTCAACAGACGCACCAATCTCTGAGTAAAACAACTTACCCCTGACATCTCCTCTGTACCTGCTCCCCAGCACCTTAAACGTGTGTCCTTTTCTGGCAACAATTTCAGCCCTGGGAAAAACTTTTGACTACCTACACGATCAATGTATGTCATCACCTTCTACACCGTTATCAGGTCACCTCTCATCCTCTGTCGCTCTAAGGAGAAAAGGCCGAATTCACTCAACCTATTCAAATAAGGTATGTTCCCCAATTCACGCAAAATCCTTGTAAATCTCATCTGCACCCTTTATTTGGCTTCCTCATCTTTCCTGTAGTGAGGCGACCAGAACTGAGGACGGTACTCCAAGTGGGGTCTGGTCAGGGTCCTATGTAACTGCAACATTAACTCTTGGCTCCTAAATTCAATTCCACGATTGATGTAGGCTAATACACCGTATGCCTTATTAACCACAGTGTCAACCTGCGCAGCTGCTTTGAGTGTCCTATGGACTCGGACTCCAAGATCCCTCTGATCCTCCACAGTGCCAACAGTCTTACCATTAATAATATAATCTATCATCATATTTAACCTACCAAAATCAATCACTTCACACTTAGGCAACACCCACACAATGTTGGTGGAACGCAGCAGGCCACGCAGCATCTATAAGGAGAAGACCTGTCGATGTTTCAGGCCGAGATCCTTCGTCAGGGTTCAGAAGACTTAATGCTTCTCCCTGTAGATGCAGCCTGGCCTGCTGCGTTCCACCAGCATTTTGTGTGTGTTGCTTGAATTTCCAGCATCTGCATATTTCCTCGTGTTCACTTCACACCTATCTGGGTTGAACTCCATCTGCCATTTCTCAGCCCAATAAGCATCCTATCAACGTCCCGCTGTAACCTTTGACAGCCCTCCACAGTATCCACAAACACTCCAACCTTTCCGTCATCAGCAAGCTTAATAACCCATCCCTCCACTTCCTCATCCAGGTCACTTACAGTGATGCAATATAATGATAATGTCTGTATAACTGAGGCGTGGCCTCTGGTATGGGCTGCAAGGAAAGTATTTTTTATTTTTTCTAGCTCTTTTATGATTCAGCAAAATTGGAAATTCGCAGTAAAATGAGACACAGTACACATCTTGAAGATTATTAAACTACAACAATATCAGCATGACATGAGAAATACTAGCCAGCCACTTGTAAAGACTATGTGCAAAGAATGACTATCGGCCACTCAGTGATCCGATCCACATTCTGCTGGAGGGAACCCAGTTCCTGACAACTAATTCCATCATTCTCTGTCTTTGTATCCCTCTCTGAATCTCACTCCCTTTCTTCCCTCTCTCCACATGTCTGCTTTCCTTGTTTACTTGCTAACCCTGTTTAACATGAGTGCACGTTTGTACATAAGGCGGAGAGTCTTTTTTTTCTGTCATAACATAGCTGTTGAATTAGAAAGAGTGCACCAGATATGGCAGCTGATGCTGCTCCGTTGGGTATAAAGAAGGTGACAGAACACAATTTAGTCAGATGCACAGTCCTGTTCTTCGTACTGACCTTGTATGTATTGACAAAAAAATAAAAAATAAACCCTGAGCTGTAAACGCTGTGACTTTGCACAATTTGCCCTCCACGAAAGATCACAGAACTCCATCTGCCGTAACTGCACAAAGTCGGAAATGAGGCATAACTCAGGCACAGAATAGCAGAAGGTATTAATGTTCCAGTTCTTAAATAAACAATCTTAGTGAACGGAAGCAGGAATGGTGGCCCAACCGGTCCGTACCGCCGAAGCTGTCCTCATTTGTTTGCTTGTGGCCCATATTCCTTTCAACCGTTCCTGTCGATGGACTGCTCAATTACAGTTTGAATGTTGCGGAAGTGAATACATCAAACAGATCCACGGACAGCTCTTTCCATATACTCACTCACTACATTGGTCAAAAGTGGTCCCTCACCTTCCTATTAATTCTCTCTCGTCACCCAAAATCACTGTACATCATTTCATGATTTTCTAAACTGACACTGGAAGTCTGCAGAGACAACAGTATTTTTAGTCAGGTCAGTGATGGTCCTAGATTACCAATGCCGTTATCATCATGGTCAGCAGTGACATTTTCAGTGTGTGCATCAATAATTCTTGAAAAACAGCGGTTACATTATTATTGTCACTGACGTTCTTATAAAATAAAACAAACTATTCTCGGTGTTAAACTGAGGTGACTCTTTCAACGACGCAGCTTCTCCTGTGTTCGTTTTCGCACTGCAACCTGTTTGTGTTCTTAATGCTTGCTTGGCTTCCTTTTTTTTCCAGCTGTGGCAGAGAGAGGGGTCAGTGTGCTCAGTCGAGAATTGGTGAAAGTGCAAAACCCTCATTCACATACTATTTCAAAATCTTTCGAAACCTTGTCAGCGCGCTGACTAAATGTCTTCTCGACTATTGATAATCTTTGATGCACAGCGAGCTATTCTTGCCTGTATACACAGCCATGTCGAAGCAACGAAGCAGACACATACTTCACAATATATTCAGAAAAGTTTTAATCTGTTAAATATCTATTTAGTAGGATAAAGAATATATTAAAGCATATTTTAAACATTATTATAACTCGAAAGCGCAGTAAAGTTCAGTTCTACAGTATAACGCTCTACACACTGTTGCACAGTAAGTGATTTAGTGAAAATACTTTTCGATTCCCAGATCGGGACTATTACCTCTCGCCACTGAATACAAATGACACATGTTTTGCAATTCCATGTCTTATTTCCACTGATCCGTACAGGGTTCCAGATTTAAATTTGAACGAATGGGTCACAGAAATAAATGTGAGAGGACTTCAATGTAAATGTACCAAATTCCGTTTCGTCTTAAAAATGAAAAATTGCGTCCCGAAGCTGGGAACTGAGAGAGAGCGCTGGACAAGAAGGATAACTCTTAGTAAACACAAAGTGCACTGCAGATGCTGTGGTCAAATCAAGACGTACGAAAAAGCTGGATGAACTCAGCAGGTCGAGCAGCATCCGTTGAAAGAAGCAGTCAACGTTTCGGGTCGAAACCCTTCGTCAGGAATGAAGAAGGAGTGGTCAGGGGCCCTATAAAGAAGGTGGGGAGAGGGTGGAAAACCAATCAGATTAAGGGGAAGCAGGGAGGGGATAGGCAGGAAAGGTGAAGAAGGATCTAAGGGGAAAGCACTAAGGGTAGTAGAAGAAGGCAGTGTCATGAGAGGTGATAGGCAGCTAGAAGAGGAGACAGAGTAGAGGTGGATGGGGAAGGAAGAGGGAGGGAATTACCGGAAGTTGGAGAATTTGATGTTCATACCAAGGGGCTGGAGACTACCCAGACGGTAGATGAGGTGTTGTTCCTCCAACCGAAGTTTGGCTTCATCATGGCCGTAGAGGAGGCAATGTACATATCCAAATGGGAATGAGAGGGAGAGTTGAAGTGAGTGCCAACCTGGAGATCCTGTCTATTGTGGCAGACAGAGCGTAGGTGCTCGACGAAGCGGTCCCCCAATCTGAGTCGGGTCTCGCCGATGTAGAGGAGGCCGCACCAGGAGCAATGGATGCGATAAATGACCGCAACAGACTCACAATTGAAGTGTTGCCTCATCTGGAAGGACTGTTTGCGGCCCTGAGTGGTGGTAAGAGGTGAGGTGTAGGAACAGGTGTAGCACTTACGCTTGCAGGGATAAGTATCAGGTGGGAGATCTGTGGGGAAGGACGTGTGGACCAGGCAGTCGCGGAGTGAACGCTCCCAGCGGAAAGCAGAGAGGGGTAGAGAGGGAAAGATGTCCTTAGTGGTGGGGTCCTGTTGAAGGTGGCGGAAGTTGCGGAGGATAATATGCTGGATCCGGAGGCTGGTGGGGTGATAGGTGAGGGCAAGGGGAACACGGTCTCTGTCATGGTGACGGGAGGATGGGGTGAGGGCCGAAGTGCGGGAAATGGAGGAGATGCGGGTGAGGACATCATTGATGACGGCGGAAGGGAAACCACGATTCAAAAAGAAAGAGGAGACTTGGGATGTCCTGGAACGGAAAACCCCATCCTTGGAGCAGATGCGGCAGAGACGCAGAAACTGGGAATAGGGAATAGAATTTTTGTATTTGGCATGGTGGGAAGAGGTACAATCAAGGTAGTTATCGGAGTCAATGGGTTTATAGAAGATGTCCGTGGACAGTCTATCTCCAGAGATAGAGACCGAGAGATCGAGAAAGGGGAGATAATTTTCCAAGATGGACCAAGCGAATTTAGGGCTGGGTCAAAGTTCGAGGCAAAGTCAATGAAATTGACGAGCTCAGCATAACTCAGGATAACTCCTCCTCCTGGTTTCAACCATCATCTTCTAGAGTTTGTGCATATTCATCTGGTTGTGTTTCACATTACTTCCCGTCTGTGGAGACCTCTTTATTTTGCTGCCTGTAATGTTTTGTCTCATTCGTGCAATATTTACAAATTATTTAAAAATCTTTTTTAAAAACTGTCTCGTTTTTATTGTACACAGACATATCACTGAACATACTCCGTAATTCTGCAAGTACCGAACTATAACTGGTTAACTACAATTGATTTTGACGGGAATTAATCTGACTAGTGATGTGTAAACTTTTTTCTCGTTAATCTACAACGCCTGCTTGCAAGAACAAAGAAATGCACATTTATTTGAAGCATTCAGCACATTTTTTTCAATAGTTAAGGGTATCTAATTAATATTTACATGCATACGGGGTATAATGACAATTATATTTACTATTTTTTTCCTAGTATGAGGCATCAGAGGAAAACAACTCGGCTGTGTAAAGCTGTTAGTGATAATGGTTTGCCAATCTTATGTTCCTGGTGGTTTCCTTTATCTGAATCTGTTGAATACAAGCTGTACCTATTTTCGTCATTCAGGTTCTTTTTCCACGAACTCATTTAACTTGATTAGATTTTTCTTCTGCGGGCTGTCTAAATAAAATAATGTAATAAGACTTACAAATGAATAACACCGAATTCTATTTAGACATTCGGAAATAGAAATGTGCCAGTGCCTTAAAATATAAACACGGCCCAATGTAATGATGGAAAAAAAATGACTGAATAATCTCCTTAATCACCAGGTCACTCATTACCCAGGAAAATAATACCGATATCCGAGGTTCAACGTCTTGTTTCACTGCTGCTTGATAACTCGTTTAGTGGAAGGATCTTGATGGTGACAACTTCCCTACGCGGCCAAACTTTAGCAATCACTTTTGGGTGGATGCTGTGCGTGTCCCCTGTTTCAAATCAGTACTCCGTAATGACAAGCCGTACACAGGATGCGGTTAAATTATTATGATTTAACAACTCTTACTTGAACTATGGGGTTAGTAGAGAACCAAAATATAAAAAAGTGCCACTGTATCTTTCTTCAGTCTGTGCACAAATAATTCGTTGGAGCTCACGCAATATCCCCTTTCCAGCATTCGATCTCCTCTGAACTCCGCTGGTCCCGAGGCCCCGCTCACGGTCCGCTCTGCTAGCCGGCTCACAGCATCATTTCGTGTGCGTCTTCTCTCATCATCCCCATGGCACGTTCCCGTGCAAACAACAGCTTTCAGATACACATGAAAGAATAACATCTATCTCAATTGGTTAGGAAATGAATACACGTCCCGTTATCACTAATTATAACCCTAACATGCTGCCACAGAAAACCCACTACCTCAGTAGTTAACATTACGGAGAAGCCATTTTATTAGCCTTAGCCAGTAAGATGAAAGAAGAAACCCTTACAGTACATTGACAGAGTATCCCTCTCCTCTGAAGTGTACAACCGGTAAAAGCAAGTCCATAGCGATAAGTTGCATGAAAGTCCTATCCACATCACATAGCCATCTCATGCTGTGCAGGGAACTGTAAATCACATTATTGATTGCACACTTGAGGTACTGATTCTCCAGTTTATAATTTGCGACGTTATCAACATTTTATTTGTTGCATGGAAGCGGGCATTGACAAACAAAGACATAACCCATGTATTCTAATGTCCAGCCACAGTGTGGTTGGTGGTGATTGGGTATCATCACTCACAGTGTGATTCTGCTGTGAAGCTTTTTAATAAAGAGCAATGTTATTAAGTTTTTATGGTCTTATGGCCATACATCTTGTTTTTGCTGTGTCCATCATGAGACTGCAAGCAAGGAAATTATCAGTATTCTTAGAGATGGTTCTGAACTAGCAATGATATTCTCTTTGTGAGAGATCGTTGGACTGAATGAGATGTGAGAATAACATTGCAGAACTGAGGTGTCGGGACAAGTAGTGACATTATCCACGTGCGTGGTGGCATGTCAGAATAATCACTGATAACACCGCGTGGGCAGTGATATGCCTATAGACCTGTGAAAGCGCTGTTTATTGCAGTAATGGATCAATTGGAAGGAGGGAAATAATCTCAGTTTTTCCTCACAGCCCAGAAAGGGAATCAAATTATCTGTCAATAAATGTAATTCTTCCAAATCTATCTATCTATCTTTTATGCACCTGTCTATGTATTTATATGCCTATTGGCGATAAACTGAAAGTGTTTTTCTATGAAATAGCTGTGGTGACAATTTTTATAGAATATGAAGAATCATAACTGAAATACAGATGTATATTTGAAATGATTGTGAAAATCATGCAAGGTAATATCCTGGAATAATAGATCTGTATCGTCAGGTCTCTTTTTAAAATACTGTACACTAAAGTCCACCTATTCAATGTGTGCGTCGAAAACTGTTCTATCTTTCCTCACAACGCTGACCATCTCTCACTTGTCCGTATTAAATGTCATCTGCCATTTTTCAGCCCATTTCCTAGCCAGTCAACATCAAGCTACAAACTTGGATAGAGTTCCTGGCTGGAACAACGCCTCCAACATAGGAGCCATCCGCAATTTTTCTGATTGAGTTTTCTACATCAATATCTGAGTCATTAAAAGACAGGATAAACAAAAACAACAATGGGCCTAACACTAATCCCTGCACCACACTTGTCAGAGTCAAAGAATCAACAATCCGCTCTCTGCAAATCGAGAAAACAACGTTCATCAATCCGTCCACAAAGCCGTATCTAAATTCATATGGGTGCGTAACTTTTTATTATCACAGTTCCCTGGAATATTACTCTCGATCTCTTTTATATGTTCAGAAGCACATACGTACAACGTATTTCATTGTGATACATCCCATCAGCTGCTACTGCGGCTTTCGTCATTCAAATGACTCGAAATGACTAAAACACGCGACAGAAAAAATGATTCTGTCTTCGTCCTCAATAAATTGTGCCCTATTTCAACTGCCGATCTAATGTCCCGCCCTCAATGTCAGAAGCGAAGGTGCTCTGCTGAATGTGACAACATAAATCTGCTTGAAGTTGATTGTCTATATTAATTGTTTAGGAGGATAATCTGTGTTAGAAGCAACACTGATCAGAAAATGTCCCATTTCAGCAGCTGACGTCAGATGTCTTGGAAAGTACATTGGTAACGTTCGTATTATCTTTTGTTTAAAAGTTAACAAGTTGTAACATCCCTTGGGGATACGAATTTATGGCACGGTTATACAGTGAGAAAAAGACTTTAATATAACTGTATCTGGTTGTCCCTCATGCGACTGATGTCATAACCATACTAATTGCCTCAGTGGAATTTCTGTGAATTGCATATAACACTGTGAAACCCATCACCGGTCCATATGATCAATTGGAACGTACCATACAACTGAATGCTGACTGTGACGAATTATGGGATATGCAACGATTTACTACATCGCGAGCATTTTCTATCCTACAATTGTAGCGATCGGTATCCCCGGTAAGATACTGCAGCTGGTCACTCTATGTATGGTGCCGTCGTCGTTTTGCTTTTGTTCCGCTGCACTGTTTGGACTTTTACTGAGCACAGATGCTACCTTTGTCTGAAATGTGTTTCCAGAATTGAGATTTAAGCATCTGATAGTTTCTTTATTCAGTTTCTATATCGTTTCCATGTGATGCTTTATTGATTTATTTATTTTGTCATTTACGTTGGTGCCGATATTGCCGTAGTTCCATAGCTTCACCTTGCAAGGCTTTCTGAACCGACAGAAGCTGCTTTTCCAGATCCGGTCTTTCAACTGACCGGCCAGGCGAATATCGACACTCAGGTCTTTTCTTCCGTAAAACGTTAAAGTATAACTTACGCATTAAATCTCATGATTTCACTACAAATAAACCATCAGCGATTTCACCTCAAACAATGGAAATAGTGTTGTTTATGGAGCGATCGACCTTCACCAGTACGAGAGTCATGAAAATCAGATGCCTGGCTCTAATCTGTCGGAAAGTCGCAAACCCACTGATAATTCCGTCCATTGTTGCAGGGACAGAGTCCGCACAAATTGAATTTCTACTTTTCACTTTAAAAAAAACACCATTGGAAAAATGGTGGGACTTCAGACATATGCAGCTAACGATACTTCTGTGTTTTTTTTTTCATTCTCCAACTTTCTTGTAGTTAATTTAACGGCGATTGTGATCCTATCTCGGGGAAAATGCGGACTCTCCAAATGTATCACACGTTACCTGGTTGGAATGGCAACGGCAGACCTGATGGTTGTTATCGTTCAGGCTTTAGTGGATCAGACCAACAATATCTACATTTATTCTAAAACCATGCTCTTCACTCCTGTATGCGCAGAGACCGGTGTATTATTTGTGGTAATGAGGGACTGTTCTGTTTGGTTTACTGTCAGTTTTACCTTCGATCGTTTCATCGCAATATGTTGTCGAAAGCTCGGGGAACGATACTGCACTGAGAGAACAGCAACGGTGGTTATGGTGACCGTGGTTATAGTGAGCTGCTGCAGAAGTGTCCCGTTTTACTTTGCCCTTGAACCTTACGTCATTATTGACAACATGCCGTGGCGCTGCGCTTTCTCACATGAATACGCTACTTTACCTGTGTGGAAAGGTTACGAACTGCTGGATAGCATTTTAACACCGTTGCTACCGATCTGCTTAATTCTTGCCTTCAATGGGTTAACAGTAAGACATATAATGGCGGCAAATAGAGTCCGCAGAGGGATTCGGAAGATTAGCGATAATCAGAAAGATACCGAGGTGGAAAACCGCAGAAAATCGATGATATTATTGTTTGCAATTTCTGCTAATTTCATATTATTTTGGATACCCTATGTAGCTCATTCTCTGAAATGGCAAGTGGAAAATTACTTTTATCAGGACAGATATTTGAGTTCCCCGGTATATATACTACAGCAATGTGGATTCATGTTGCAATCTCTCAGTGAGTGCACCAATACTTGTATCTATACACTGACACAGAGGAAATTCAGACAAGAGCTGAAAAATGGAATGAAGTATGTGTTTACTTTAAATGGCCATCTGTGTACTTAAAGCCAACTCCAATCACAATTCAGTGGAGTTTAAGACTACATCACTGAGTTTGGCAAAATGTCATAAATTCAAATAATCATGTACCCAGTTATCCTGAAACGACTAAATTCCAAACTATTGCAGAGAATTTACAATCATCCGGTAAATGGTAACGTAGCATAAAAGCCAGGACCAGCAGCCTCCGGGACAGCATCATCCACCAGGCCATCAAACTGTTAAACTCACCCTGATTTCAGTGTTTTTGCTATGTTTTGTAGCCTGTTCTGTTTATTATAAATTACTAGGATTACACATTGCACATTTAGACGGAGACGTAACGTAAAGATTTTTATTCCTCATGTATGTGAAGGATGTAAGAAATAAAGTCAATTCTATCACAAGGGGAGGAATGACTTCAGGACATTTCGAAGTGCAGATGTTTCAAAATTGTCACCTTCTGGTAAAAGAGAGTAAAGGGAAAGCCTTTTAAACACAGTGAGAGTGTGATGGTATCACAGCTGCGGAAAGGGAGGACACTGTGGTGTGATTGCATGTTAGTAGACTATGAGTGGAACTCAGAAGTAGGAAGGGAACAAACACTCGTTTGAGAGTATTCTGTACAGAGCTCCCATCACCAAAACGAAAACAAAGCACAGAGACAGTGGCAGATCGGCACGTAGATTTTGAACAGATGTTAATATTAACACTGCTGTTCTCACAGCCAACTTAAACTTCACTGATATTTATCGGCAATTCCTCAGTTTAAAAGGTTTAGATGCGACAACTTTTCTCAGTTGTGTACATAAAGGAGACATGGCAGGCGGACTAGTGAACAATCCTTCTTGTGCTAATACTAGAAAATGAAGTGGGTCAGGAAACTGATCTCTCAGCGTGTCAGCATTTCAGAACGATAGAGCACAGCTGCTCCACATACCTTACACTGGGATAGCAGCAGACAATATGGAATGTACTTAATTGATACTATTGTGTAGGAACGTGGGAGCCGAATTAGGGAAGAGCTTTGTTCCTTCAAGTGCACAAGAGAAATATGGAGATTGATAATGGAGCATTTGATTGGCGTTCAGCATTGGCTTGTTTCATTGAAGCGGGGAACGGATGGCCCCGTAAAGTGACTCTGGTTGATTAGAGATATGAAACACCTGTTCAAGAAGAAGAAAGAAATATACTTAAGGTTTTGGAAGGAAGCATCAGGCAGGGCTATGGTAAGTCACAATGTAGCCAGAAGGGATTTAACAATGGACTTAGAAGAATTAAAAAGGGGACATGGGAAGGCATGGGAGAGCCGCATTAAGGTAGGTGAAAAACAGGAGGATGACGAGAGTGGGAGAGATAAGAGACAAAAGAGGAAATGTGCCTGGAGTGCAAGGAGGCAGTGAGAGTCCTTTATAACACTTTGCTTTGGTATTCACCAGTGAGTGAGATCTTGATGAATGTGATAGCGAAAAAGGGCAGTTGAGCTGAGGCATGCAGACACTTAGTATTACGACCTGGACACTGGGAATACATGAATATAAAACATTTTCCGGCGCTGGAAAGTATGCAATCCAGATAAATAGAAAAAGCGAGCGAAGATATTGCTGAAGAAATGTAATAGGGATAGTGTTGAGAATTACAGGCCAGTGAGTCTTCGGTCAGTAGCAGGCAAAGTATTGGAGAGGCTTCTTGAAGACGGAATTTACGGAGTAACGTATTCTAGTTGGGGATAGTCAGCATGGTTTTGTGTCCCTTATGCGCCAGAATAAATTCTATGAAAAAGTGAAAAACAGGTAGATGAAGTAGAAGAGTCGATGTGGGATATATTAATTTTGTAATGTATTAGACTGGGTTCCCTCTGGTGCACACTTTCAGAATGTCACGTGGCCTGGGATCCAGTGAAACCTGGCTGCAGAGAGTCAGAACTGGCTAACCAAGGGAAGGCCGATGAGGTAGTGGATGGAGTGTATTCTGCCTGGAGGGCAGAAGCTAGTGATGTTCCGCAAGGAAGGTATAATCTTCAGTACCTTTACAAATAAATCTACACGCTGCTATTATAGTGTTCTGAGAGACAGACATCAATTTGAACATCCTGCAGGACGTGGATGATTTACCTGAGTTAGGGCTGATTTTGAAAGCAGACAACTGAATTCGGACTGAAACTGCACGCTATCTAAACTGAAATGACGTTTACTTATTACAGGACAAATGCTATGATTACATCAAAACTTTTTTTTCCAATGGAAACTTGCAACTCAAGATCAGTATTTCAAAATATTCAGCAGCATCCTTTGTTGCTTTCAAATGAACCAGCCTCCCAGAAAGCGTACTTCAAATTTCCATTTGAAGTAAACACGAAATTGTTTTATGTCAATTTCCCTTTGAACAGCGACTTTATCGTACCCGGAATAGATACACTCAAATCTCGATCTATTTAACGTTGATTTCACATGGTCAGTGTGGAATCCGTGTCTACCTCTGAAATCAATACGACAGCAAACAAACACAAGAACACAATCGAAATACGCAGGTATGGCAAAACAATAATCTAAGCTCCAACGTTTCTTCCTTCAAACCTGTCACTGGTAAATGTCGTATGTAGAATGAACAGTTAAACCCTAGAGCGAAAATATTTATCAAATAATCTAAAGAACAAAGGGAAACAAGATGTGGGTTATTGCGGACCGCATACACTGAGACTTTATGCAATTTTGGAAAAGGAAGCAGTCTCTGATATTCAAATATTCCTGCAAATGTATTTCATCCAATGAAGCAGACATTTGCAGACAGTGAGATCCTCTTGTTAAAGAAAAGAAAATTCAAACATCTTTTCAATCCATTCATTCACGCACGCATTACCTCTGTTTTTCTTCCAAATGAAATCACAAATATCCAGATCTTGTGCAATATATTACAGTCTCAATGCGTTCACACGTTAAACTATCGCAAAACCCTTAAGTGTTCAACAGTTAACATATAATTTATAATTAGAATCATACAATAATTAGGTAATACTTTGAGTCTAAAGCAAATGGACGCTGGAAGTTATGCATCGTCCGCAATGTATTATTTAACATATCTAAAATATGATGTCACAACGTCACAAACCCTCCCACGACTTAAATGGTTTCTCACCTCCAATCACTGATCAAAGATAGGATTCAGATTAAATGAACAATTCGTTGTATGTTATCAGGTTTAATAATCCACATCACCACCGTTAAAGTAACAGATTCGTACACTGTACTGGCACCTTTGCCACACGACACCCCCCAATCCGGAACTATGGTCTTTACTGCCTTAATGATGGAGTGAAGGTATATTCCTTTCGTCTGTTACCTCCCTTATAATCGGAGGGAGGATCAAAGGATGATGACGCTTAATGGAGACTCGTTTGCTTGCATCTTCTGACTCAGCTCTATTTCTATCTTTAATATCTCTTTTTCTTCCATTTCTGAGTTTGTTTGAAGGCTGTGGCCTGGAGTTACAGGGCATAGAAACATATGAAACTATGAAAGGAATGGATAAGATAGAGGCAGGAAAGTGGTATCTACTGGTGGATGAAACCAGAACTAGGAGACATAACCTCAAGATACACAATGTACAATTTGGACACAGATAAGGAGGAAATATTTTCCTAGAGAGTGCTGAATCAGCATAATTTTCTGACCAATGAATCAGTGCAGGCTACCTTAGGAAATATATTTAAGACCATGTCTTAAACTATGTATACCTGTCTGGACACGCCCCTCTGCTGACTGCTCCTGTGGCTCCTCCCACAGTCCTCTGTATAAAGGCGATTGGGGCACTGCTCCTCCTTCAGTCTCCGAGATGTAGTGCTCCCCTTTTGCTGCTAATAAAAGCCTATCGTTCACTTCCTGTCTCCGAGAGTTATTGATAGTGCATCAGACCAGTTCCGATAGAGTTTTGCAAAGTAGGGGAATTAAGGGCTCAGGAGAAAATACAGCCGTTTGGAGATGAGTCCATGGAGAGACTGGCCATGGATTTATTAAATTGCGGAGAACGCAGTAAAGCCTAAAGAACGCAGTATTTAACTAAAGAACAATGGGTGCAGTTTCCCGCTATCCAAATGTCACCAGAGGAGAGGGGAACACCCCAGTGCATTTGTCTTAGAAGGGATGTACTAATGCTGGACAGAGTTCAGAGAAGATTTACGAGGATGATTCCTGGAATGCAGAGGCTAACATATGAGTAGCGTTTGTCGGCTCTTGGACTGTATTCATTAGAGTACAGTAGAATAAGAGGGGATCTGATATAAACATTTCGAATGTTGAAAGCGTTGTACAGAATAGACGTGGAAAGGCTGTTTCCCACCATTCAGGGAATTGTACCCTGAGCTCCAATGGCGGTGTCAGGCCTCACCACCATGGTCAAGTGGCCCGAGGCATGATGACATCGGAAGAGCTCCAGCGAATGGTGGGTTTGGAGGCTATCCTGCTACCCTTTTATGGACACTGGGGGATCATGAAAACATCTTCAACGACACTAATATAAAAAAGGCAAATTGGAAGATATAAGACAAGATTTTTCTTTGTGGACTTACACGACATTCACAAGTGGGACCAAGGTGAGTTCACCACTGGAAGTAATAATAGGAGACATAATATTTATCATTCAATCGTGTTGGTGTAATTACCCACCAAGTAAGGAGTGATTAAATGGGCAACTGGGGATCTTTTCTGTGACCCAGTAAACTGTCTGATTTGACAGATGCCGATTGGTATGAATATCATACAAAACATTCAGATCCCTTCAGGAGAATATCAGTATGGAATACACACAATGGCTGAAACGTGAATAAAACCAGAGGAGATGAGCAATGTTCAGAAGATGCAGCAAATTATTGCACAGAACTCAGGAACATTTGCAAGGTACAAGCATCCCCCCTCCAAAAAAAACAGAGGAAGTTGTAGGTAAGAAAATACAGAGATCAGTACAAAAGGGGTACTGGCAACTCCTGCGACATCACTGGGGCCAAGCTGTATCGGTCCTTGCCCTTCCCTTAGACAGAATCGGTGGCATGGAGAGGGTAAACTTGCTGCATGGGCAACAGCCGGTCTTCCATACAACCTTGCTCAGGCCTACACCTGTAACGATTTTCCCAATCCACTTCCATATTAAAATCCCCCATAATTATCTTGACATTTTCCTTCTGACACGCTTTTTCTATTTCCAGCTGCAACGTAGTCCACATCCCGGCTGCTGTTTGGAGGCCTGGACATAACTGCTATAAGTGTCTTTTTACCCTTGCCATTTCTTAACACGACCCATAGGGATTCTACTTCTTCTGATCCTATGTCCCTTCTTTCTAGTGATTTGATATCATTGCTTACAATCAGAGCCACGCCACCCTCTTTACCTACCTTCGTATCTTTCCTGTACACAGTGTACCCTTGGACATTCAGCTCCCAATCACATCCATCATTTAGCCATGGCTCGTGATGGCCACAATTTCATATATTTTACCTGTAGCTCTACAACAAGGTCATCCACTTTATTTCTAATGCTGCGGGCATTTAAGTACAGTACATTTAGATCAGTATCTGTTACGGATTTTGCTCTATTTCTATCGCACAGCAAATTATCCTGTCTATTCACCTGCCTGTCCTTCTTGCCATCTTTGCTGCACAGTATCTTTTACTTATTTATATTTCCTCTGCCTCGACCCTAACACCCTGGATACCTTCTCGCTACCAACTTAGTTTAACCCTCCCCCCCCCCCCCAACAGCTATTCAATGAATCCCACCAGGATATTAGTACCCTTTGAGTTCAGGTGATCAGTTCGTCTTTGTATAAGTCCTACTTCCCCCAAAATAGATCCCACAGATCCAGGAATTTGAAGCCCTGCCCCCTGCACCAGTTGCTTAGCCACACATTAATCTGCTCAGTCAGTAATCCTGAGATAATTACTCTGGAGGTCTGGCTTTTCAATTTTCTTTCTAGCTGCCAGTAATCTTCCTTCAGGACCTCCTCTCTTTTTCTCGCTATGTCACTGGTATCAACATGTACCAAGACTTCTGGCTGCTCGCCCTCTCTCCTCAGAATACTCTGGACCCGATCCGAGATATTCCGTACCCTGGCCCCAGGGAGGCAACACACCATCCGGGTATCCTCGCTCGGCTCGCAGAATCTTTTGTTTGTTCCCCTCACTATAGAATCCCCTATAACTACTGCATTTCTCCCTGCTCTCTTGACTTTGAAGATGTCTGAAAGTGATCTGGTGTGTTCACTGAATATTTGGTCTTGGAGTTTGACTTATTCCGTATCCTTAAGGGAACCGGGTCTCGGCAGAGTCCTTACCCTGTCTGCCGCTGCTCCAGGCAGTGACTGCTAGCCTGAAAGGCGCTATGTTGAAGGGCATACATATAAACTGCTAGAGTCAGCTGTGTCTATAGAAGCGATAAATGGATAAAAACACAAATAATCTTTCGATGGAGATACATGATTTGTTTCAGTTTGATGCCCTCTCCGCACACCCCATTGAATTCAGATTACTGCCGATCCCGTTGCTCTTACAGCCGCTTACATCCAACGCCGTCGCATAAGCTTCCAAAGCTTCCGAAAACATGCATCTCGTCAACTGTTTTAAATTATGTCATTGTACCTGACCCCATAGCTCACCACGGTTGTTCATTGCCCACAAATGCAAATTTTATTAAATATTATACAAATCTGGGTAAACGACTGAGTGTATTCACCCTATCGATTCTCCTCACGGCATTTGCCGGACGTCCCTGTAGGTATGGGTTTGTCAGTGCGCCCTCATGACTTGTGCACCTGAGCAGCTTAGAGTACATAAATCCACTATGGTCCTCCTGATCTACTCATCCAACACCTTCTCACTTTGTGTTACCCCTGGCTCTCCACCCACGACCCCCACCACTGGTTATTAGCCTCACTGCTGAATTGTTGAACAACTTGCCGGACCACCGGCCAGCAATCTCAGTTGTCTTCATTCGGTAAAACCTGGACTCGGATGAAACTCTCATATCAGCCAACTCCTACAGGAACACAACGATTTGGCTATCACCTTCTTTAAATGGAAATACAGAAACCCAGTCACCTCTCGGACAGCAGGCAGCACGGTCGACCACCTTATGGGCATTACCTCTCTCCGAGATCGTCTGATTGACAATAGACACAAGCCATGACAGACTACTGAGGCAACGCGCTACAGTACAACTTCATTCGCCATCCCAGTGTCTATCCAGCGCCGGGGCTGATGTAAAATATTCAAAATCGCCCATCCTTCACTCGACCGGATCTACAGCGTGCGTAGAATGGATCTGCATCTGCCACGTGATGAGTGGAAGATGGCCATCATAACGCCCAGTGGTCACTGCGAGTGCCTGGTTGTGGCTTTCCGACTTACCAACAGTCCAGCTGTTTTTCAAGCCTTCAGGAACGACATCCACCTCGCAAATCAGCACGTGCACATGTTTCCGCGATGCTTTGCCGACTCTGACCCTTCAACATGGATGTACTTTTTTTTCTGGGCCGGCCTTGCTCACTATCAATACACTTTTCTGTAACAATTATGCTACCTTTTGCCATAGTCATTATAACCAATCCCTGGCATTCCCTGCGGTGGTGTCTACAGTGGAAAACCCGTCGGTCAAGGCCCTGCTGCTCTAATGCCGGAGGAGGGTCACGGTGGGTCATCGGAGCTGCCAACCGCACCTACTGCTACCATGTCAACCGCATTCGCCGTCCTGCCAGCTTGTCAAACACTGGTAAAATAGTGGGGATATCCACCAGCTGCATTTTGTACCAGGAGGAGAAATTAGCAATATGAATGTCTTAGGAATGTATTTCAGTGAATGGCCAGTTTACGCCAGGACATCATCACATTGATCGGTTGAAATGCAGTAGCAACTGCATTATCAGTTGTCATTAACGATAGTCAGTAGGAGTACTAATGGTGGCTGTCAGCTTAGCCAGCAGTGATATTATCTCTTCAGTTCAGTGATGGTTCAGGAGAAGCAGTGATAACACCAGCGTGGCCTGGCGTGTTAGTAGAACTGCCGACCATTCTGCTTGTAGAACAGAATTGGCTCTTTGAACTATAAACCGGGCCCGTAATCATTCTGTCGTTTCAGCATTACAGTCAATGTGTCTGCTTCATATTTTCTGTCGCCCAATAGAAGTCCAGGTATTGGCTCTCCAGCAGCTCAGACAGATGACCGTGGGTGCGCCTAGTGAAGAGTTTCAGATGCTTCATCCGTCTGTGTCTCACATTACTATCCATCTGCAGAGACCGCTTTATTCTGTTCCTTGCAATCGTTTATCTCATTTGAGCATTATTTACAAATTGCTTCAAAATATATATGTTTTTAATATCTTTTTCAGTACACAAACATACAACTGTGTGTCTTCCGTAATTCTGCAAGTACCGAACTGTACCAGGTTAACTGCATCTCAGCCTGACACTAATTAATCGGATTAGTGATGTGCAGCCTATCTCTCTTGTTGTTATTACACAGCCCGATTGAAACAACAAAAGCATGCACGTTTATTCGCACCATTCAGCACATTGTTCTTCAATAGTTAAGTACGTCAAACATATGTTTATGTGTGTATAGCATATTTTAACAATTATATTTACTATTCTATTCCTTGTATGAATCATCATGTGTGCAACGGTGTGAGTGATGAAGGCTCGGCATTCTCATGTTCGTCGATGGTTTCCATTATCTGAACCTGCTGAACTCAAGCTGTACCTATTTGCGCCACTGATGTACTTTACCTGCGAGCCCACTGACCAGAGGCTGGATTTAGATTCGAGTGAGTGGCGACATAAGGGTGTAACAATACTTGTAAATTCAGATCTCTGATATTTATTTAGACGTACGATGATAAAAAGAATGCCTGTGCCTCCAAATATAAACACGGTCCAATGTCATTTGGAAAAAGCAACATGAATGAATAGTTCTCCTTCACCTCCAGGTTACTCCTGATATCAGTAGGAAAATAACAATAAAAGCCGAAGTTCAAAGCGTTTCTGTTCTACTGCTGTTTCGACCGTTCCTTGGCACACTGGCTGTACTTCTCTCTGTTCTGAACTGTATAACCGGAAGAATCAAATGCATAACGATAGGTGGCACGGAAATTCTGCCCACGTTACGTCAGTCATCTCTTGTTGGACGTAGTGCAACAGGTATCAGTAATGTTTGCACTTTTGAGGAATTAATACTACGGTTTGTAATTTGCGGCATTATCAGCATTCTTGTTTTCCGCAGGGGAGCGCACATTGTCAAATAAGACATGAGCAGTATGTTCTGGTATCCAATGAGAGTGTTGTCAGTGTTCACTGGGCATCAGCAGTATCAGAATGATTTTGGTGAGAAGCATTTTCATTAATAGCGATATTTCATGATTTTATGATCTTACGGCCCTGTATCTTGTTTTCTCTGTTTCCATCATGAGGCTGGACAAGCAATGAAATTACCAAAGTACTTAGAGATGGTTCTGAATCAGCAGTGATACTCTCTGTGTGAGAGTTTCTTGGGACGGAATAAGCTGTGGTAATAATATTGCAGTATTGCTGGGACTTTGCAGACTGAGACGTTATCAGCGTTGTAAGTGGCATGACAGAATAAGCACTGATAACACCAATGTTGTTATCAGTGTACAGCTGTGACAGTCCTGTTCATTGCAGTAATAGAAACAGGGAAACATAGAAACATATAAAACCTACTGCACAATATAGGCCCTTCGACCGGCAAATCTGTGCCGAACATGTTCTCACCTTAGTACTATCTAGGTTTACCCATAGCCCTCGGTTTTACGAAGCTCCATGTTTCCATCCAGGAGTCTCTTAAAAAACCCTATTATTTCGGCCTCCACCACTGCCGCCAAAAGCCCATTCCATGCACTCACAACTCCCTGCGTAAAAAAACTTACCCCTGATATCTCCTCTCTACCTGCTTCCAAGCACCTTAAAACTCTGCCCTCTCGTCCCAGTCATTTCAGCCCTGGGGAAGCCTCTGATTATCCAAACCATCCATGCCTCTCATTAACTGTACACTTCTATGAGGTCAGCTCTCATCCTTCGCCGCACCATGGTGAAAAGTCCGAGTTCACTCAACCTATTCTCATAAAGCGTGGTCCCCAATCCAGACTGCTTACTTGAAAACTGTTCTGCACCCTTTCTAGAGTTTCTACGTCCGTCCTGTAGTGAGGCGGTCAGAACTGAGCACAGTCCTGCAAGAGAGATCTGACCAGTGTTCTATATGGCTGCAACATAGCCTCTCGGCTCTTAAATTCAATATCAAGATTGATGAAGGCCAATGTACCGTATGACTTCTTAACCACAGACAACCTTTAATAACTCTATATACTCGGACCCGAAGATTCATCTGATCCTCCACACTGCCAAGAGTCTTACCATTAATACTATATTCTTACATCATATTTGACCTACCGAAATGAACCACTTCACACTTATCCGGGTTCAACTCCATCAGCCTCTTGTCAGCCCAGTTTTGCATCCTATCAATGTCCCGCCCTCCAGGCGATCCACAACACCCCCAACCTTCGTGTCATCAGCAAATTCACTAACACATACCTCCACTTCCTAATTCAGATCATTAATAAAATCACAAATAACATGTGTCCAAGTACAGATCCTTGAGGCACACCACAGGTCACCGGCCTCCATGCAGAATATGACCTGTCTACAACCACTCCATGCCTTCCGTGGGCAGCCCATTTCTGGATCCACAAAGCAATGTTCTGGATCCCATGGCTCCTTACTTTCTAAATAAGCTTTTCAAAGTGTACCTTATCAAATGCCTTGCTAGAATCCATATACACGACAACCACGGCTTGATCTTCTTCAGCCTGTTTAATTAGATCCTGAAAAAAAACCAATCAGGCTCATATTACACAACCAGCCTTTGACAAAGCCATGATGACTATTCCTAAACATATTATGCCTCTCCAAATGTTTATAAATCCTGCCTCTTGGGATTTTCGTCAACAACTTACCAACCACTGAAGTAAGACTCACTGGTCTATAATTTCCTGGGCTATGCCTACTCCCTTTCTTGAATAAAGGAACAACATCCGCTAACCTCCAATCCTCCGTACGCTTACCCTCCACTTTTATGATGCAAAGATCTTCGCCAGAGGCTCAGTAATCTCCTCCCTCACTTCCCACATTAGACTTGGATACATCCCGTCCGATCCCGGTGACTTATCCAACTTGATGCTTTCTATAAGCTCCAGCACATCTTCTTTATTAATATCTACATGCACAAGCTTTTCAGTCTTCTGCAAGTCATCTCCGCAATCGCCAAGAACCTTTCCGCAGTGAATACTGAATCAAAGTGTTCAGTAAGTAACTCTGCCATCTGCTCGGGTTCCATGCACTCGTTTTCCACTGTCACACTTGATTGGTCCTATTCTCTCCCGCCTTATATTCTTGCTCTTCACATTATTGTAATGGATCAGTTGGAAAGTTGGAAATAAATCCAGTGGTCTCCTCACCGCCCAGAAAGTGAATTATCTGTCTCTTAAATGAAATCTGTCTATCTATATATCTCTCTATTTATTCACCGATATATCTATCTATTTATAAACGCAGATAGGCGAAAAACAGAAAAACTATGTCTTTGTAATAGTCGCGGTGGAAATGTCTATGGAAAGTACAGCATTCTAAATAGTAGTCAAGTGTATACTTGTAATAATTGTGAAAATCAGGCAAGGTAAACTCTTGGAGAATATCAGTGTTAGCACTGTGTATGTTCTGTTTTGGTTTGTTTCTGATTTGGTTTGTTATTTTATTTTAATTCTTTTTTTAATCATTAAAAGCTGGTGTAGGTTGTACATCATTTCCGACGATAATGTAAAGCTCTTCCCGGGAGGAATTTCACACTGGGGCAGTTCCACTCTAGGCGTCAAATAACTTGGTCCAGTTACACGAACAATCGTCAAAATTAAAGTCTTTCTCAGCTACAGTGGTTAGTAATGACGCGTTCTGTTCCTTCGTTTGCCTTTCGCTCTCCTAAAAGCGTTGCAGCAACGCATTCTTCGGCGTTGGATCTTGTAGTTCATTCTGTCTGCCCAGTCGGGAATTGGCTTCGAAGGCTGGGGCAGGAAAATCCCTTTCTCACGGAGGGTGAAATTTTCTGTCTTAGCCCGCCTGTCGTAGCGGATTATCAGGGTGTTAGTTATTTGGAGCCACAGCTGAGAGTTGGGTGGCAGATGAGGACTAATGGTGGACGAGCGGCCCCTGGGTGCCTAACAATATTCCGTAGGAAACCCATTGGCGTAAATCTAGAAAAGACACTCTCCGGTCCCACCAAACTCATGCGATTGAGAAGGCTCTCCCACATCAAACCCTATCTGTGTGGATGCGGAGTAATTTGTTACAACGTTAAATTCTCCCGATTTCCGGCATCCTGACTGAATGCCACACATTCCTTATCATTCCTCATGCAAGGATAATCCGAAAAGGCTGAAGAAAAATCAAGATCTCTTATAGAACTGCTAAATGAAATACCTCCCGCGTAACAGTAAAGATGTGAACAACAGAATTATAGTATTCTTATAAGGATTGTGGAGGTTTTATTTTGGCACAAAACTTGAGCTGCTTAATTTGAAAAATATAATAATATAATTAGTCATTTTCATAACATGAACAATGAGCACCATATAAATATCAGATCCTATCTTCGTCAGAGCACAATGGTTCTCTACTAACGAAAGGGTGTTTTGTGCAGGTAAAATGAAGTGTGTGCATTTGTGTTGATGAAGATGGAAGAACCACGTTTCCCTGAGCTGTTTATAAATTAATTCTAGTTTTAGATAATGATATTTGGCATAATAAATGTTTATAATATTTCTTTAAACATTGCCGGGGAAACACATTCACGCAGACAAAGACAGTAACGTTATTCAACTCAGAGTGACCACCTGGAATCCTGGATTACGGAGTTAGCACAGCAACAGTTTCTAGGCTGTTTCGTCCGAACACATCGAAGGACCAGACAAACCATCCTCACACGCTTGAAGTTTTGCGAGGTTTCCTGTATTTTCATTTGCCTCAGGTTGTAATTGCAATTAATTTGCAATTCCCATTATTTTGACTTTACACAAAAACTGACTGACCTTGGGTTGACTGAACGAAATTAGCACACAGAAACGAGTGTAAATTTGTCGACATCTGTGTCTCAATTTTCTGGAGAATTGGCTCTGTTACCTTCCTCCCTCATCACAGCTGTGAAGAGGTGGTTTATGTTATTACCTAACACTACGAATTTCTTGTCTTCCGCAACTTCCTCCGTTTTCAACAATTTATTATGACTATTCGCATCCCCAAGCACTCTCCAACCGTCTTCTCCAAATTCTGCGTGTATCACTTTCTACGTCCATCCCTACTGATCACCGTCCTGGCGCTTAGCCCTGCAAGCGTTACAAGTGCCACACCTGCATATACACCTCCTCTGTTACCGAATACCATTAGCGAAAGGTGCCCTTCCAGGCCAGACTGTTATATCCGTTTCTCCCGGTTTGGCAGCCTCCACATTAGTGGGAAACAACGTGGGTTGGAGTACTGCATGTGGAACAACATGGCTTGGTAGTCAATCTGTGAAAATCAGGCAGTTGCATCGGTGAATGAATGTGTAAACAATTCCCATCATTCTTATCCCAATTGATCTGCGGACGGATAAGGATGGTAACCAGTGAATCCCAGTTTGATTGGCAAATTGAGCATCAAACTGCCTTGCAACAGAAGACAAAAAATCATGGTGGAGACTTGTCCTGTTATTCACCACTTAAAATATCCCGCTTTCTGTCCACATTTGGATAGGAGCAAGATTATGATGAAATGTTCCGCACTGAAAGGGGGAAATAGGTCTTCAGAAAGTAACAGGAATATTGTTACCATCGAGAAAAGGAGCCTCGCTTCATGATATTTCACACGGCAGTGTGTACCGTGTGCAGCATCGTCCAGGCAGCAACTCCAGCGACTGGAACAATGACCAGAGCTGTCGCGACACTCGTCACTTTCAGAGTTTTCGACACAGTCAGAAACATATTTTGCCGAAAATTATATTTCCGTCTGATACTGTTCTTCGGTCTATCTCTTTCAATTATCTACTTGAAAGACTGCAATCGTACAGAAGAAGAGTTAATCACTGCTTTCTGAGGAGCAATTGGAAACAGATTATAAATGATGCATATATCACAAAGGAATTAACAAATCCATTGCGAGCGTTGATACATTAATCAATGAACCGATGTATTGATTAATGGCGTTATTGACAATAAAATTGCGGAATAGGAACTGAAATTAATTGCTTTTGCAACAAAGGGCAGCTGTTTACGAGTTCGGGATAAAAGCACTTCAGAAGATAATATGAGTCAAATGGTGAGACTGGCGCAGTCAGCCTCACACATGGTATTCAATGTGTGAGGAATTAAAGAAAAGAAGTGACTCCGCCTACAGTGAGCCCAGAGCCGCACATTGATACCAATTCCACAATGGAAATAGTATGGGGAGACTTTTACCAATCAGCCGAGAGCCACTCATCGGTATGAGTTCCACAATAGATACGGAGTGGTTTACTGCAAAAACAGAAGGAATTGTGATGGGAAGGTGAAATTGAACAAATCCGCAGTTCTGCACAAACGTACATTGGTGGTGAAGTGGAGAATGAGCAGACACATAATAGGGAAATGTGATAAAGATCGTCAAGGAGTCATATATTATTGCTACAGAGAAATAGGCTTTTCCGCCCCTCTAGATCATCCTGCTTTGATCTTCTGCCTACTCACATTTATCTGCACATGTATCTGCCTGTCTCTCATTCACGTACCAACACAACCTTCTCTGAAGTGTTACAATTGCATCCTTATTACCACTTACGCGGACAGTTGCTTCCAAATTTGCTCAACCATCTGAGGGAACTAGACTTCCCACACAACTCTCTGCCATACTTCATCTTTCTCCACCACGAACCAATGAATTCTAGATATAAATACTTGTTATAGGGTCAGGGGTGAAAGCAAGGCAGCGCAGACAACTGGAAGAATTGTATCAGCTCAAAATAGAATGGCGGAGCAGACTCAATGGGACAAAAGTCCTACTCCTGCTCCATATCTTATGGGCTCATTCACCCAGTAGATCGGGAAAATCTGCGGGCATTCTCCCTGACTGTAACTCACACAATGTTGTATACTTCTGTAAGATCTCCACTCGTTTTCCCGCTCTCCAGGGAATGAATTCGTAATCAATTTAACCTTTCCCTCTCAACTCTGCTCCCATTTCCCGAACTCTGCCTTGTAAAGGATCAGAGAACGCACATTTTGTAGATTATTCATATTTGGTAACTGCAGGTAGGTGACCAGAACAGCACTCGTATTTCTAATTCCTCAACACGATGTTGTACAGTTTCGACATAAAGTCCCAACTCCTGAAATCACTGAACTAATTGTGTACACCAATGTGATTAGAGCTTCTAATGCAGCCCGATCTGCCTCTGACGCCGCTTTCCTGGAATTACCGATCTGACTCACGGGTCTCTTAAAAAAAAAAAGTGTAATGACGCCCCACTCTTCAATATGTGCATTTTACTCTCTTGTAAATTTTCCACTCAACGCAGACCTCATTCTTCTCTGCGTTCAATTCCAATCGCCATTTATCTAGCCAATTCCCAGCCGTTCGAGATTACGCTGTAAGGTCGGTTGACCTTCCTGTCTGTACAAAACACCCGCAATCTTGGACACGTCCACATTTTTTCTGATCCATTTTTTTATACATTGATATTTAAATAATTAAATGGATGTTAGGTAACAGTGGACCAAACATCAATCCCTGCGGCATACTAGTCACCGTCAAATATCCAACCGTCCGCTCTCTGTCTTCTTCCGCAAGAGCAGCGTTGGATCCATGTTGTTTTAGTCTGATGTGACTGAATGAAACGTGGAAGTCAACGTGCGATTTTCACATGCTGAGAAAAATGAAGAGACTCGGCATTCACTCCCGGGACATAAGGAACACTTCGGATTTGCAGTACACAAATTCAATAATGCGAAAATAACGTAGTAACATTTGATGGCGACTAATTTTGGTGATTCTCAGTATATTCACGCTATCGACGATCGAAAGGGAAATTACATCAAACTATATCAGGGAAAATTAAAAGAACTTTGGCATATAATAGAATAGCTCGGGAATAGAATTGCTACTTTTATTCAAACAGATAATGGGTTGATAAAAAATAGTGGAAATATGACACTTTGATTAATAAGAACATAATACATACGAAATAGGAGCAGGAGTAGTCCATCCGGCCCATCGATCCTGCTCGGCTATGCAATAAGATCATGGCTGATCTGTCCGTAAACTCAGATCCATCTGCCTGCATTTTCCCCATAACCCTCAACTGCTTCCCTGGGCAGAGAATTCAACAGATTCACCACTCTCTTGCAAAGACAGCTTCTCCTCATCTCCGTCCTAAATCTTTTCCCTGAATTTGGAGGTAATGTCTCAACTACCAATGAAAACAACTTTCCTACTACTATCTTATCTATTCCATTAAAATTTTGTATTTTTATATACGATCCCCTCTGATTCTTCTGGACAGCAGAGAGTATAGTCCCAGGCGGCATGATCTCTCCTCAGAGGTTAGCTACTTCCTCCTGGAGTCCACCTGGTGAACCTCCTCGGCACTGCCTCCAAAGGCAGTATGTCCTTCCTCAAGTATGGAGACCAGAATTGCACACAATAATCTGGGTGCAGCCTCACCACTTCCTTGTATAGTTGCAGCATAATGTCGTTAAGGTTAGTTAGATTGCACGGATTGTCAAAGATATGGGGTTGTCAAATCATTCACTGGGGAAAGTCAGGTTCTTCGTGCCGAACGGCCCATGTAAGTGTGGAAAAGCATTGTTCTTCAAACTGTCCACAACCTTCACTAATTTCCTGAAGAAACGGACCCCTTTTAACGTCAAGTCCTTGCAATATCGAGATTGAACTTTAAAATATTTCGAGGAATACAAGTAGAATGAATTTTATTGTGATATATGCCACCAGCTGTTACTGCGACTTCTATCACTGAAACTACCGGAAATGACAGGAACGAACGAAAGAAAACAATGAACGGATGTTCTCGTTTAACAAAGATTTCATTTCATCTGTGGAGCTCAGCTCCTTCCCTCCATGTCAGAAGCGAATGTGCTTTACAAAACATTACAAAGTAAATCGTCTTCAAGATGATTGCCTATGTAAAAAGCAACACTTAAATAGCTGACGTAGCTGAAGCCAGTTGTAATATAACTTAACCTCACATGATTAACATTATATTTTGTTTTATAGTACAAAAATTGAAATATCCCTGAGGAGTCAAATTCATGGCACGGTGACAAAGTGAGTAAAAACAGTTCAACGTATGTGTTTGTGAAGCTGGTTGTCACTAATGTGACTGATGAGAAAATTACACTGTGACCCACAGGTATTGCTCTCACTTGCAATATAACTCTGCAAAATCGTTGAGAAGTTCATATGAGCAGTTGTAACGTTTTGTATAACAGAACACTGCCTTTGACGGAATATGGGATATCCAGCGATTTACCACATCGTGCGCATTTTCTATCCTGCACTTGTTGCGACTGGTGTCACTGGTAAGATACTGGCGATGGTCACTATATGTATGGTGCCGGCGTCTTGCTTCTGTTCCGCTGCACTCTTCGTACTTTTACAAGCACAAATGCTGCCGTCGCCTGAAATATTCTCTTTTTTCCCCAGATGGAGCGTTCAGGCATGTGATAGTTTAGATTTCTTTTTCCACATTTTTCCCGATGTATTTTTTTTTGTCAGCTATGTCGCTGCTGACATCGCCACAGTTTCATAATTTCACACTGCTCGGATTTCTGAAGCGATACTAGTCTATGCTTTTCTCGGTTGCAGTTTCTGTCAGTACCTTCGACCTTACAAACACAACACAGCAGCTTTTGCAAATGACCGGCCAGTCGATAGACACGCAGGTCTGTTCTCCCATATGTCAGGTAAAGATAACTTGTGCTTTACATCTCATTGATTAAACTTTGTTCCTCCAACATATAATCCCTTCAGCTGTTTAAGCTCCCATAATGGAAATGCTGTTCTTTACTGGAGCAAACGACAGCTCACCAGTACGTGAGTTATGGAAATCGAAAGCCCAAATCTAAACTATCAGAAGGGCGACAACCCACTGCTGCTCCCGTCCATTACTCTCCACCAGCAAGTGTGCATGCACCGAGTCTTCACACAGTGGATTTCTGCTTTTCATCTTTAAAAAAATACATGCTCTGCGTGGGGAGAATGACATTTACAGCTAACGATGTTTCTGTTTACATTTTCTCCGCTCATTTCTTGTAGTTAATTTAACGGCGATTGTGATCCTATCTCGGGGAAAATGTGGACTCTCCAAATGCATCACCCGTTACCTGGTTGGAATGGCAACAGCGGATGTGATGGTGGTTATCGATGTTGCTTTAGTGGAACAGACCAACTATATCTATATTTATTCCAAATCCCTGCTCATCACTCCTGTTTGCGCACTGACACTTATTTTTGTGTTGGTAACGATCGACTGCTCTGTTTGGTTCACGGTCAGTTTTACCTTCGATCGTTTCATTGCAATATGTTGTCGAAAGCTGGGGAACGATACTGCACTGAGAGAACAGCAACGGTGGTTATGGTGACCGTGGTTATTGTGAGCTGCGGGAGATGTGCCCCGGTTTACTTTGCCGTTGAGCCTTACGCCATTATTGACAACATACCGTGGCGTTGCGCCTTCACAAATGAATATGCTACTTCACCCGTGTGGAGAGGATACGAATTACTGGACAGCATTTTAACACCGTTGCTACCAATCGGTTTAATTCTAGTGTTCAATGGGTTAACGGTAAGACATATCATTGCGGCAAATAGAGTCCGCAGAGGACTAAGGACAAGCAGTGATAATCAGAAGGACACCGAGGTTGAAAACCGCCGGAAATCGATGATTTTGTTGTTTGCTCTATCAGCTAATTTCATATTGTTGTGGTTACCAAATGTAGCTCGTTCCCTGAAATGGCAACCGCAAAACTATTTTTACCAGGACAGATATTTGAGTTCACCGGTATATATACTACAGCAATTTGGGTTCATGTTGCAAATGCTCAGTACGTGCACCAATACTTGTATCTATACACTGACACAGAGGAAATTCAGGAAAGAGCTGAAGAATGGAATGAAGTATGTGTTTACATTAAATGGCCATCTGTGTAGATAACGTCCACTGCATTTGCAATTCAGCGCAGTTTTCGAGTACAACAGTTTAAAAATTATTTGATTTGTCATGAATTCAAACATTCATTCGCCTGTTCATCCAGAAATTACAAAATCCACTGAGGATTGCACACGTTATACAGTTAATTAGGGAACTGGGCAAACTTTGAATGAGCTGGTGTGAATGTTACATTAGTTGAAGTACACTCCAAAGTATTGCAGAGACTTGACAAGCACAGGGTCAGGAATGGCATTTGGACATTCCTGGGTTCAGATGTTTCAAAATGGACAGAATCGATTAAAAGAGAGTAAAGGGGTGCCATTGAAACACAGAGAGAGTATCATAGTAACACAGCTGCAGAAAGAGAAAATACAGTGAAAAGAATGACTACTGATAGATTGTGAGTAGAACTGAGAAGCAGAAAGGCAGCCATCAGTCGTTTGGGGATATTCTGCACACCACATAACCTATCACCAAAAATAAAACACATAGAAACAGTGAATAATTGTTCTAGAGATATATTTTAGACAGATGCTATATCAGCACGGTTGTCGACACAGGCAACTTAATCTTCATTAAAATTCATTGGCACTTCCTCGAGTTAAAAGGTTTAGGAATGACGGAATTTCTCAGTTGCGTCCAGAAAGGAGATGTGGACCAATAAACAGTCAGACGAACTGGAGAACAGTCCATCCTGGATCTAGTCCCAGAAACGTAAACGGATCAGGTGTCAGATCTCTTCACGGGTCAAGTATTCGACATTTACTGTAACGTTACACCGGGACAGAGACAGCCAGTATAGAAAGTGTTTGATTGACGCTGTTAGCTGGGAACTTGGAAGCCAAATTTGTGAAAGAGCGTGCGCCTAAAATGAGCAACGGGCGATTCTTGATGGAGCACTTGAGTATAGGCTTCACTCAATGAGACGGGGAATGGAAGGTAGTGTAGAGTAAACCTGGTTGACAAGAGATATGGAAAACTTCGTCACGAAGAAGAAAGAAAGATATTTGAGGTTCAGGAAGAAAGGATCAGTCAGGTCTTTGGAATGTCACAAGGTAGCCAGGAAGGAAACTAACAATTAATTTAGAAGGGGACATGAGAAGGCCTTGGAGAGTCGCATGAAGGTACGTGAAGAACAGAACGGTGAAGGGGGAGAGAGAGTGGGCCGATCAGAATTAAAATAGTGTGGAATACAGCGCGGCCTAGGGGTCCGAGCCCAAAGCACATTCAAAGCAGCTACGCCGTTTGACTCTGTGGTTAAAAGGCATACGGTTCATTGGCCCTAATCAATGGTGCGATTGTGTTTAAGAGCCGAGAGATAATGTTGCAGCTATATAAGAACCTGGTCAGATCCCACTTGGAGTACTGTGCACATCTCTGGTCGCCTCACTACAGGAAGGGCGTGGAAACCATAGAAAAGGTGCAGAGCAGATTTACAAGGATGTTGCCTGGATTGGAGCATGCCTTATGAGAATAGGTTGAGTGAACTCGGCCTTTACTCTTTGGAGCAACGGAGGATGAGAGGAGACCTAATAGAGGTGTACAGGAGACTTAATGGAGAACTAATGGATTAATGAGAGGCATTAATCGTGTGGATAGTCAGTCTTTTTCCTAGTGCTGAAATGGCTAGCACAAGAGGGTGCCATTTAAGGTGTTTGGAAGTAGGTACAGAGGAGATATCTTGTTGTACAGTTACTCATTGGCAGCTATGATATTGTGCCCATCACTGACACGTGCCTAAAGGATGCATGTCTCTGGGAGCTGAACGTCCAAGGATTCACGGTCTATCGGAAGGATAGGCAGGTAGGTAGAGGGGGTGACGTGGTTTAATGGTAAGAAATGATATTAAATCGTTAGAAAGTGTTAATATAGGAGGATCGGAAGATACAGAATCTTTAAGGTTTGAGCTAAGAAATCGCAAGGGTAAAAGGACCCTGATTGTGGCTATCTACTGGTCTCCAAACAGCTGCAGTGATGTGGACTACAAATTACAACAGGAAATAGAAAAGCCTTTCCAGAAGGGCAGTGTTATGATAATTGTAGGGGATCTTAACTTGCGAGTGGATTGCGAAAATCAGGTCGGCACTGGATCTCGAGAGAATTTGTACACTGTCTACGAGACGGCTTTTTAGAACAGCTTGTTGTTTAGCCCCCTAGGGGATCGGCTGTACTGGATTTGGGTATTGTGTAATGAACCGTAGGTGATTAGAGAGATGGAGGGGAAGGAACCCTTAGGAGACGTATTCAGCGGTGGGGAAGGCTTTACCTGCTTCGGGCTGGCTGCATCTACAAATTTTCATTGGCAATTATATTCAAGGATGTTGAGTTACTCTACCGGACGGTGATGCAAAAAGTCAAGATATTCCCTACGATGTATCTATAGCAGTCTCTCGAAGTTTAAGATGACATGATAAATTTGCACAAACTTGCCTAGCACAGTTTGTAAAAGCTAGGAAACCTTTTCACCAAGCTGTGCTCCACCAACTCCAAGGCTCTACGCTGAAAATGCCAGTCAATATTGAAGGAATCAGTCACACAATCACCTGCTAGTTAAAAGAATCTTCCATTACCTGCCTACAGTTCTGCTCCTCTTTCTGCTGATGGCATTTCAAAGACCATTGGAATCTGAAGCTCACAACATCTCTAGGTTTTCCTTTAACAGCGTGAAAGATGCCCAATGGGGAAAGGTGACTGTTAGTGTGAATTGTAATACGTGGTCAGGTTTTACAGGTCTCTGTCTTTGAAGACTGCAGAGAGCTGAGAGTTTTATAGGTCCGTGATGGTCTAGATATTGTAAGATTCATTGTCCCTGCGGTCAATTGCTGACTGTTCTTCTTCGATCTCGTACCTGTTTACAGCTGAGATTCCCCATCCCACAGATCATCCATGATGATTTGTAATACTTTGTGTCCCTGCGCTACCACACGTCTTATTCTTGATCTCTACCCGCATTACCCCTGTGACTTTCTGCCTGATCAGCAGTGCATATCCCCCACCTCTTTGATCTCACTCTGAACTGTCTGAATCATCTGAATCATGTAATGATTAGGTACGAGTCCTCCCCTTCTCACAATCAGATGCCTGCATTGGCTCAATCACTGAGTCATATATTTAAGTCCATCTGTATTAAATGTTATAGACACTCTACTGAAATAAACTTACTGCCGCCCCTCGGTGCCACCGAGCGCATTAACGTGGCCGCATCTGGACTTCTTCTGGTGTTCCTTGACCTCGTCTCTACCTTTTACTCAATGTTACTTGCTGACCTGTAGCCCTAGTTTGCATCGCTTCCTCCTCACCCCCAACAGCCCCCGGCCTCCACATGCCACATGTTAATTCTCTGCCAAGTTAGCTACAGTAAACTCCCCTGTTAGAATATTAATTCCTTTTCAGTACAGGTGCAAAACCCCTTACATACGTTCCATCTATCCTGGAAGAGAGCTTAATAATCTGAGTGCAAGTTGCCTTCCTCTTGCACAGATAGATAACATCACGTTTACTGTACCTGACCTCTTAAATTTGTAACACCCGAAGTAATCCTGAGATTACTAACCCAGGATTGCTACTTCGTAAGCCAGAAGTCTTCTTAATCACCCAATTAATTTGTTTGGAAATTTGCGGGATCTATAGACTTACATATCACGACTCTCCTGTCCCCCAAGACAGCGATAAAATATGCCATTTGTACTCTGTATTTCAGTTTGATTTTTCATGGTGTATCTGCACATACTCTTCCTGATGGAACTCAATTTGCCATATCCCAGCGCAGTCCCGCATATTCTATACCATTCCAGTTCCTGTTTTTTTGAGAGTGACCTTCCAAATGCCCTGTTGCGTGATTTCAAAAATAACTATAATTTATTTAAATATTTTATTAATTATAACTATAATTTCAATAATTATCATGTCTCTGCCTCTGTTTTTGTAATCTATCAACCCGCCCTTTTCAACCATTCTTCGCTTCTTCTTTGTCGAGTGTTCAGTCTGTGTGGTACAGTTAAATATAACTTCGATACAGGCCTGGATTAGACCAGTCACAATCAAGAGAAAATCTGCAGATGCCGGGAATCCAAATAGCACACACAATTGCTGAAGGAGCTCCGCAGTCCAGGAAAGGAGCAAACAGTAGCTGAAACCTCTCAGCAGGGTTGCATCTATTTTTTTCTCCAGTCCCGCTGAAGGGGCTCGGCACGAAACATCGACAGTACATGTTTGTCTAGATGCCGCCTGGTCTGATGCGTTCCTCCAGCATGTTGCGTATGGTTAGCCTATATCAGAGCATGTATAGAACATTTCTCTCTTTCTCTCTCCCTCACTCTACATTCTTCCGTCTCACTCTCACTCTCTTTTACAGCTACATTAAAAGAATAAAGGGAACAGAATTTTGACGTCGTTGTAAAACTTTTAAAGTTCTGTTACTTGAATTTGTTTCATGGTGGCAGAGAGAAGACGAAGCTGCGCGCACAGAAAGAAAGCGAAATCTGATTGATAGAAACCACGGGTTATAATGGGAGCAGGGGAGGTCGATACAGCCTAAAATATACTCCAATATCAAGCAGTTTTGTTAGAACCCGAAAGCCGGGTTAACAGGTTCGCTTCAAGTTTCAACTTAATCGGAGCGGGAGGTGAGGGGCAAGGAGGATATTTTTCTGGGACGCAGACACCAGTGATTCCGTCGGGATAACGATAAACAGCTGTTTTTCGTTCTAAGGCAACGCACGCAATATACTGCGGGATGTTAACAGACCTGGCAGTAACTCTGTTCATCGCATGGTATCCACTAACGCTGAAGTGGGGGTACAGAATAGGAGCATGAAGTGCTGAGATGTCATAGTTTACTGCCTTTGTTGTTAACGGTTAATGAGTTTCAAAATCTGGTTCAGTGGGTATTGCACCGCATTCCTGAGTTCCTCTCGGAACTTGTTCTGAGTCAGGGCGTAAATGCACGTGTTGGTGCAGGAACCGAGAATCCGGAGCATTCCCGATGTCTCTTCTGTGATGTAACTGGGATCCGTGACAAAATAAAAAAACAAAACGCATCGAAATCCGCTGATAAATATAAAATACGATCTGCGTTACCCTCAACAATATGAAACTACCGGTTATGCTGAAGAGCAAAACGATGGATTTGCGTCGGTTCTCCATCTCCCGGTCCTTGTCATTCTCTCCACTCTTTTGTCCCAGGAGCCCCCTGCGGGCTCGACTGGCCGCTAGAATCCGCCTGTCAATCAGAGGGAGAGAGAGACAGACAGACAGACATACAGACAGACAGACAGACAGAGTCAGAGACAGAGACGATGACAGAGAGAGAAGATGACACAGATGAACCGATTGCCAGTTACCCAGCGAACGTATCTGCAAAATGATAAACGGCCGAGTCAATGATTAGCCGCTGGTTATGAAAGGACAGGATGGTTTAAATATTGTGGGCAGTCAACAGGCTCCTGACGGATTTCCTTGTCCTTTCAGGAACTGAGGAGGGAAGGGTGCCTTCTTGGCCGCAGCTCAGCTGGACTTTGCTGAATTTTTGGAGTGTTTTTATTTGTTGTTTGAACCGGGGACTTCATTGAGGATTGGGAATGCTTAATCCAGGTTCAGCAGCAGTCGTGGCCTCGCAAACATCAGGTTCTTGAACTAGACTCGACCGCTTCACTCACCCCAACACTGATAAAACCTGAACCAAACATTCCCGTTTCTCAATTACGTGGAGCTTTCGGAGTGTTCAAGAGATGCTTAGTGTTGTAGCGTTCTGGGGAATTACACAAATATTTTGTCTGTACGGTAGTTTTTTTTTAATGCTGTTCTGTAATGACTGGTAGGATACTCGTTGCAAATATTACTTTCGGGACAATAATAACCCTGTTCATGCGCCATCGTCTTTCACTTTCCTTTTTAATTCAGAATATGGTGATGTAGACAAAGCTTGGATTTCTGTATGTCATCTGAGTTCACAATGGCTTTATCTATTGAATAAATTGTTGTTCTTCGTCTATCCTGTTACATTTTATCTGGGCGGTTATGATGGATTGTTCTGTCTGTAATCACTGATCTGTAAGTTATTGTGTCTTTTAAGTTTCTCAGCAGTTGGAGAAACCTCATGTCCGGACACAGCCAATCACGCTCATTTCTCATTTGCTCGGAACGTTCAGACTATCCTGGGGGTGCTTCATATTGTAGCACTCTGGAGATGTCCATAAACAGTACTGAGTAGGTCATTTTCTGATTGGACGGCCGTGATCAGTGGAGTTCCACAGCACTCTGTGTTGAGACCGCTTCTTATCCCGTTGTGTGTCGATGATTTGAATGAAGGATTTCATTGCGTTGTGGCAGGGTTTGCCGATCCTCGGAAGATAGATGGAAGGGCAGGAGGAGTTGAAGAAGCGGGGCGCTTGCAGAAGGAATTATACAGACTGGAGAAATAGGCAAAGACTTTTGCAGAATGAATATAATGTAGTGAAATGCCCAGTCTTACTCTTGGACTGACTAAGTAAAGGCGTGAACTGTTTTAACAATGGGGTGAACATTGAAACAAGCAGAGGTGCAGAGCCGCTTGGGAGGATTCCACACAGGAAACATGCAGAAAGGTGAGGAAGCCAAATGCAATGTTAGCATACAGCTGCAGAGGACTGGAATATAAAAGGCACTCTTTTGCAACCTACTAATCTGCATACTCTCCATGGGTCCGGTCCACAAGCACGTGGCACGGGTAGCAATCCTGAGATTACTACCCTGCAGGCCCGGCCCTTTATCTATACTCTTAACTCCCTGAAATGCCTGTGCAGAACATCGTCATTCATCGTGCCCATGCCATTTTTACCTAGATATACCAAGAATTCCAGCTGTTCACCCTCCTACTTAGGAATGCTGTAGACTGGATCCCGGACGTCCCTGATGTTGTCGCGGACAGAACCTCCTGCCCGCGCAGAGTGCATTCCCCCTCCCTCCATACACACCTCACTCTTCCCTTCTTAGTCACAGCGGCAAACGGATTGGCAGAGACACGGGCACTGTGACTGAACTCTGTTAGGGCGCCGGAGCAGAGATCCAATCGCAGACCCTGCACTGTGCACACTGTGATATTTATTGAGTAACAAATCCCGAGGTGCAAACAAAGCCGGAGTCAAAGTTCAGGCAGAGATCAAAGCCAGGCAGAGAAATCCAAAAATCAGAATCGGGAAACGGGCAGAGTCGATATTCAGACGGACAGATACGAATGCTGGAAAGGCTCAGGGAAATTCACTGGGAAAATCTCGCAACCAACAGGTGAAAACAGAGTCCTGAAATACACTGAACAATAAAGGGAGAGGCAGATGATCGGTGGAATACAATGAGATAGAAGTGGCAGAAAAACAGGTCATAATGTGAAATAGGTGAGAGACGGCGTACTCAGTAATACAGGGGCCGGAGTAGAGTAGGACCGGGGACAGAAGCACATGGGGCATGAAAACAAACAAGAGCCCATGGCAATACAGAGTCAGAGACGACGGCTTTTGGGAGAACACACATAAAAAATACACAAAGTTCAGTTGGAGTTATTGACCCGCGTTCAGCCGTTTCACCTTCCTGACTGTCATCCTGTCTCCTGTGTCTTGCACCTTGGGTTTCACTGCCTCTCTAAGTGTCCTGTCTATCGGTACTTCAGCTTCTCGAATGATCTGGAGCTCATCCATTTCCCGCTCCGCCTCCTGAACGCGGATTTGTAGAAGCTGCACCTGACCGCACCTCTCGCAGCTGTAATCGCCAGGGACACCGGAGGTCTCCATGCCTTCCCGCAATCCCGCAAAGGAGCATTCAACTACCCAGCCTGGCAACTCTGGTATCCTATCGGAGAAGATATAAAGAAGAGAATGGCCCTCGTACTAACCCAGGCATGGGCAAACTACGGCCCGCGGGCCATATGCGGCCCGTTAAGCTTTTTAATCCGGCCCGCAGAACTTGATGAAATTATATTAATAAACTTTGTTAACACCTCAGATCCATACTGAGAATCGCCACAACAAAACTAAATCCAGACTTTGATGCGCTGGCTAAAAAGGGAGACCAACAACACTGTTCCCACTGAAATTAAAAACAAGTTTCTTCGTTGTGTTATGTAAAAAATGCATTTGAAAATATTTTTTTCAATAAGCCTTACATGTTACATGTTATTTCTGTTAAGTGATGGACATGAGTAGTGCGCAGGTGCACGTACGTTCTCAAAATAAAAAATGCGCTCCAGATCAAATAACGCGCTCCGCATACTGGCGCGCTGTCACTGTTCTGTCAGTGACACTGGTCGTTGCTGAGTTTTGGCACAGGGGACAATTGAATAAGAAGGAGCAGGACAAGTAGACCTGCATCTCCTACCGTTTTTGAAATAAAGACAGTCAGGAGGAGAGTGATGATGATAATATTTTGAAGGATAACAGAATTTTCATTGCTTTAAAATAATAACTGTTACTATTAAAAAAGCTGTATTTTATTCATTTAATTTTCAGTGTTTTAAAAGTCATTTCAATAAATAGCTAAATACTATGGGACTTCAAAGACAGATATTTTGTTGTAATGCATTTGTTCATTTTCAATTGAAATTAAAGCACATGCTTTCTACATATCCCATGATATTTTATTTTCTCTTATGAGGTGTATTACCAAAACACTCCGTCCATCTGCTCCTGGTCCGGCCCCCCTGTCAAATGTTAGAACCCTTTGTGGCCCACAAGTCAAAAAGTTTGCCCACCCCTGTACTAATGGTACGTACATGGGCCACGACGTCTGGCTCCTCACCCTTCCACTTAAGAATACCTAGTTCGATCAAAGATATCCTGGTCGTTGTCGCCCAGGTACCCTCCTGCCGCTCCCATTAATAATGAGTCCCCTCACACCAGAGTGGGCTTTACACCACCCCCTACTCCCATGCCAACTTCCCTTCTTTGAGCTATGAGCTTTCAATGTCATAAACTCGCAAGCTCCGTTATCAGTGACTCACAATTGTCTACAGCTACCTGCATATATATTTCAGTAAGTTTATCCATGTTGCGTCGCCTTATAGACACGACACGCATCCGTGGACACCTAACTGCTGGGATTACTAGATACACTTCCAACCTGCATTTGTATTGCTTAACTGACGGCCTGCAGATAAAGGGTTTACTGCACCTGTCATTCCATAGAATTTAATGAAAGGAGTATCCATGGGGATTGTCGACGTCACCGCGGAGGTGTGACTGCTGGCTGCCTGGTCTATTAATATGAATCCCTCAGAACGACAGCTACAGTGAGAGCCGCCAGTCTACGCTATCAGAGACGAGCCGGCTCCAGATAGAAAGAGGACAGAGGCTGAATCGCGAACGGTAATCTGGACTATCCCAGCAATGGATTTTAATCTACGAAATGCAACGCGGAATGCTGCGGGAATCTCGAAGAATATTTTCTGGGCGTTTCAATATCTTCTTGAAAATCATGAAAGGTTGCAGTTGGATATTCGAATCATGATTATTCTTCAGACCATCCAACTGATTTACTACCCTCTACTCGCCATTTTAGCTGTTCCTGGTTAGCGTCTCGTCACGTCTTTTTCTCCTGATTAACGCTGAAAAATATGTCAGCTTCTCTTTCGTACCTGCCCTCTAACGGCGCGCTAATTGCACAGCGGCTTTTTCAACCCGGTATCGCTTCCGCAAACTTCCTCTGAGTATATTTGATTAGGTAAACCATTCAAGGCTTACTGTGAAGTAGGGAGGCATGCGATCCAAGGGGATATTGGTTTGTAGATCCAGAAATCGTTGCCTATGTGTGGTTGTAGACGGGTCTTATTCTGCATGGATGTCTGTGACCAGTGGTGTGACTCAGGGATCTGTTCTAGGACCACTGCTCTTCTTGATTTTCTGTTATTGACCTTGATGAATAAGTGGAGGGGTGGATTAGTAGATTTCCTGATGTCGCAAATTTTCGGGGTGTTGTGGATAGTATGGAGGTCTGTCAGAGTTTACAGCGGGACATTGGTAGGACGCAAAACTGCGGTGAAAAATGGCAGATTGATTCCAACACAGATAAATGTAAGACTCTTGGTGTTGTTGGAGGTTAAGAGGGATGTTGGGGTCCGTGTGCATAAGACACTCAAAGCTGCTGCTCAGGCTGACGCAGTGGTTAAGAATGCCATACGGTGCACTTGCTTTCAATCATGGGATTGAGTTTAAGAACCAAGATGTAATATTACAGCTACATAGGATCCAGTACAGACCCCACCTGGAGTATTGTGCTCTGTTCCGGTGGCCTCCCAACAGGAAGAATGTGGAAACCATAGAAAGTGTGCAGAGGAGTTTCACAACGGTGTCGCCTGGATTGGAAATGAGAATAGGTTGAGTGAACCCAGCTTTTTCTCCTTGGAACGGCGGAGTATGAGAGGTGACCTGATAGAGGTCTATAAAATGACGAGAGGTACTCATCGAGTGGATAGTCAAAGATTTGTTTTCCCCTAGGGCTGAAATAGCTGGCACGAGAGGGCACAGTTTTAACGTGCTTGGAAGTAGGTCTGGAGGAGATGTCAGGGGTATATATCTTATGCAGACAGTGATTACGCAGAACGGACTGCCGGCACTGTGAGGGACTGGGATACGATAGGGTTTACTGGATTGCCACATAGAGCTTAGTAAAATAGTATGCTATGTGTATCCCTAGGAATGGACATGTTCGGTACAGCATTGCGGGCCGAAAGGCCGGTATTGTACTGTAGGTTTTCTATGTTTCGATTCATTGCGGAATTTCTCTTTCTATCGTTGGTGCCCTCGGTGTCCCGATTAATTCTCTGACAGGCAAACATTATCTCTGCCTCTTCTCCTTTTAAACTCTTCCACCAAGTGACCTCTCAAGCACCTTCACTCGAAGAGAAACAAGTCTGAGCACACACAAACTCTCCACACAGGGAATTCGCTGCAATCGAGTCAGCATTCTGATGTATTTCATATGCACACCCGTGAAACTTACACGTCCTTCCTGTAGTGAGGGGACCAAGACGTCTGCTCTTTATGATCCCCGTAGTGATGAGTGCAGTTGGGTCAGGGCAGGATTAGTCGGCTTTGCAGAAGTTTGTTGGAGTGGACTGCATTGCTGAAAACAATAAATATTAAATATTAAATAAATAAATAGCTCCAACGTCTCACATGTTGAAGAGCATGAGGTCAGCTGGGCATCATCACTGCCATGATTTATCACCGTCACCAAGAGTGTTGAGTAAACTGAGCGCCTGTAGAGGGATATTGATAGGTTAAGCGAATGAAGTAGCGCTGGCCGATGGAGTACAAAGTTGGTTAATGCCAGGTCATCCACTTGGGAATGAGAAATAGAAGAATAGAATATTATTTAAGTGCTAAACGATTGCTGTGTTCTGTTGTACGGAGGGATCTTGGAGTTCTGCTTAAATCAGAAAACGTTGGTTTGCAGGTGCAGCAAGCTATCAGAAAGACAAATAGAATGTTGACCTTCGTTGCGAGACAAATAAAAATTAAGAACAGGGAAGTTATGCTGCATCTGCACAAGGTACTGCTGAGGCTGTGTCTGGAGTATTGTGCAGTTCTGATCTCCTGACTTGAGGAAGGAAAAACTGGAGCTGTAGACGGTTCACCAGTTGGTTGCAGAGATGAGGAGGTTCGACTATGAGGAGAAATAGACTCGCCTGGGATCGTACTCGGCGGAATTCATAAGTTTGAGAGAAAATCTTACAGACACATTTAAAATTGTTGAAGCGATAGGTAAGATAGAGTTAGGAAAGTTGTTTCCACTGGTAGGTAAGACTATAACTGAGGGAAATAGCCAGAGGATTCTGGGATGTAAATTTGAGACGGAGATGAGGAGGAACGGTTTTTCGCGGAGATAGGTGAATTTGTGGAAATAGATGCACAATGAAGCAGTGGAGCTTAGCACGTTAAATATATTTAAGACAAGTTATCATTGTTGTTTGCATACCAGAAGAATTCAGGGCTCTGAGGAGATGGCGGGTATGCGGCGATGAGCCCATGATCAGATCAGCCATGATCATCTTCATTGCCGGAGCATGCCAGATCGAACAGATGGGGTATCCCTGCTCCAATTGCTAATGTTCTCATGTTCTCATGTTCTCTCATGTTTGCAGTTGAGGGGAGTTGAATTTCCGTCACCGTGATACTTGTTACATGAATCAGTTCATTATTCTCTTTACACCTCCCGGTTGCAACTCCTTCTGGCGCGAAACATCTGAGTACATTCCAGCCATCGGTTGATATCACTGCTTAGCCCATAAGGCTCGGGAGCTGAATACGGCCATTTTAGCACCGAGCCCTCTCCGCCATTCCATCATAGCTGATTTATCATCCCTCCCTACCACATTCTAGACCCTCTCCCCGCATCCTTTAAAGCTCCGACAAATCAAGAGCAGATTAATCCCCGCTACAAATCGTTCCAATGAACTGACCATCATAACCGTCTGTGGCGATGAATTGCACACATTCACCAGCCTCGGTCCGAAGATATTTCTCCCCCTCTCTGTTCGAAAGAGGTAACGATTAAAAGAATTGTAATTTCAGAAAGTTTCCAGCCAAAAGTCTGTTAATGGTCTTTATCTTCCCCCGCACAGTGAACGTGTTGACAATCGTCATCCTGTCGCGGGGAAAGTGCGGTCTCTCCAAAGGCGTCACTAGGTACCTAGTTGCCATGGTAGCAGCGGATCAGCTCGTCGTTCTCTTCGATCTGGTATTGAGCAAGATTCCACTGATTTACATGCAAATAGAGCTTTTCCTCTGGTCGTTACGTGTTCCCGTGTGTAATATCCACGCCGTCGTGTTCTACGCCGCCACGGACTGTTCAGTCTGGTTCACCATCACTTTCACCTTTGATCGATTTGTGGCCATTTGTTTTCCGAGGCTGAAACGAAAATACTGCACCGGGGGAGCGGCGGCTCTGGTTCTGGGGACAGTGACTCTGTTGAGCTGCGTATAGAACATTTTCTGGTACTTTTTGTTCGATGGGTCATATTCGATGGTAATTTTGCCCCTGCTCTGTCTGCGAAATAATCGTTTTTCCCCGTCTCAGGAGGGTGCATACCTACTGATTAATTTCCTCATCACCCCAGCATTACCCTTTGTCCTGATTCTTCTGTTAAACAGTTTAACCATCAGACACGTCTTAGTGGCCAGCCGAGCCCGGAGGAGACTCCGTAGTTCACGCGATGGCGAGACGCCCGCCGACCCGGAGATGAAGAACCGCAGGCAATCCCTCCTGTTACTACTGGTGATGTCAGGGAATTTCATCCTGCTGTGGGCGCTGCTGACGCTGTATTCCGTATGGGATAGCCTGTATGTTTACATTTACGTGCTGCCCCCGTCTCCTCTGCGGGAGCTGGGCTACATGCTGCAACTGCTGAGCTCCTGCACCAACACGGCCCTTTACGCCGTGGTCCAGGCCAGGTTCAGGGCTCAGCTGAAGGAGACGGTGAAATCGCCATTCAGTCTCATGACAAAGCTTATTCGGCTTTGTCAGCTCCGCATTGATCCTCAGTGACCTTTCTTCCATACCGCCCCAAAATATCCCATTTCTTCACGTGCATATGCAGTTCCATTGAGGCTTTGAGCGGCCGTGGTTAGCTCCTCGATACACTGACACGATCGCCGATTTCTCCTCAGTCTGCTTTCTGCATTGCTCCTTCCAGTTTACTTTCGCCTCGAGTTCCCTGTAATGTCTCCTTTAGTTGCACCAAGTGGGTGATTCGAACTTTCCTCGCATGCCAAACATTGACATCAAAATCGGAATGCGGAGTTGGGCCCTGCGGGTATTCCGTGCGGCCCTAATGGCTGCTCGCAATCTCCCAGTATCGCACAATCTCTTTCCTCCGGCGAGGGTCCAGTGGCTCCAAGAACTCCTGCCATTAATCGGTTCAGGCGAGTCCCTTGCCAAAGACTGACCGAGAACACCGCTAGCGACTTTGATCTTTGGAGATCTGTCTGCCACCTCGAGAGAATGTCATTACCCCGCACCCGGAACACCATTCATTCAATTTCCGCTCGTTCTTCCCAAGCAGTAATTGCCATTTCAGTGCTTTTCGGAAATTAAACAAATTCATGGACACTTAGTGCAGTGGAGGTCCAATCTGTCGAATTGGGTTGAGTACTTTGGGTATGTGGGGAAGGTGACTGCTGAGGAAAGGGCACCGGATCTTTTTGTATTTATTGAGATTCGGCACGAAATGGGAAATGCTGTCAGATGTATGGCTCTAGCATAAACACCATCAATTGGTAGCGATACATCAGAGCTTTCTCCCGCTGACCCTTCAGGAATAGCATCTTGCACTGGAGCATTTTCTACCTGAGATCCTGACTGGATCGTATCCTTTCCGAAACGTCGACCGACACCTCTGTTCAGTCTCCCGGAGTCTTTTTTTTTCTTCCTTTTTTTCCTTCTCTATTTGATCATCCGGTGTTCTCCTGATTTCCCGCCGCTGTCTGTGACGGCGTGGGTTTCCTCGGGATGCTCTGGTTTCCCCACACAGACCAAATTCTAATACTTATATGTTGATAGCTTAATGTGTCACTGAAAATTATCCCATGATTCGGGGCACTGGGAACGTGGAGCATTCCGGCAGCCATGGGAACGGACTGGAAGTAAGGCATTTGAGAAGGACACGTTCCGGGAGGCTAATCCATAAGACCGAGCTGCAGGGGCTGGCATGGATTCAAATGTTCTCCGGGCATAGAGTTGGTTGGCATAAAGCAGTGGCTGGGGGCAGCGATTCTGCATGTGACAAGTGTTGGAGATATTCTGACGTTTGTCTTGGATGAAGATAGGGAAGATTCATAAATGTGCTTGTGGACGACACAAAACGTGATGGAGTTGTGGATGTTGAGGAAGCTTGTTGAAAGTCCAGATGGTCAATCAAGTAACAGTTTTGTCATACTACCACCAGCAAGTGGCAGCCTGTAAGGAAGCGATTTCAATATTCATTCAGGATTCAAGATTCAAGATTCAAAACCTTTACTGTCATTCTAATCGTACATCAGCTCTGCAGCGCAGAATGAGACAGCGTTGCCCAGGGGCAGTGCAATCATAACACAACAAACGCAAAACTAAATAATAAACGTAACAATAAATAGTAAAACACAACAGCCACATGTCAGTTAAAAACAAGTTACAAGTGTCCAGTGCAAGTTAAAAGCGTCCAAAGCAAAGTCAGGTAGAGTAGCTATTTTGCAGTCTGACTGCCTGTGGGAGGAAGCTGTTTAGTAGCCTTGTGATTTTAGTATTGATGTTCCTGTAACGTTTGCCTGATGGCAGAAGAATAAAAATTCATCGAGAGGGTGTGAGGGGTCTTTAATGATGTCCCGTGTATTCTGGAGGCATCGACTCTGAAAGAAGTCTTGGACAGAAGGATGGGCGACTCCAATAACTTTCTCTGCTCCCCTAATCACCCTCTGCAAGGCTTTTTTGTCAGCAGCACTGCAGCTGGAGTACCAGGTTGTGAGGCAAAAGGTCAGTACACTCTCAAGCACGTTGTAATCCATATATCGCATTTTAATCACAAAGAGTAGTTGACAGTCAGTTGATCCGGGGTTTGAGATATACACAGTCAACTCGGATGTATAAAAATAGACTGACAAATAATCTTGCAAATGATACCATGATCATTTATTTAGAAACATGCACAAAGTGACGGGGAATATTCAGGTAGTAATTTCAAATAAGCTCTAAAAGCCAAGAGCTATAAACAGGGTGCAAGGGATGCACATACTTGTGTGGTTGTAGATGTCAAGGAATAGTGAACTCGAAAGGAATCTCAGACAGACATGTGCCTATGAGGAAAATGGAAGGTTACACTCTTTAAAAGAGTAGAAAAGAGTAGCTACCAGTTATTTTGGATCAGCCCATAATTGAATGATTAGTAGTTTGCGTGGATCCGGTATTGTCAGTAAAACTTTGACAAATCTCTTTCCATGCACTGTGCAGAGGACCATGACTGGTTCCGTCACGCCCTGCTATCGATAAACCAATGCACAGGAGCAGAGAAAACCTCGGGTCCAGTCCATCACAGCAGCAGCCTTCCCCACCACTGAGCACTTCTTCAAACTGCAGAATCGATCATCAAGGACCCCCATCATCCGGGACATGCGCCATTCCCGCTACTGCCATTGGGAAGGAGGGAAGGCAGCCGTATTTCCCAGAATACAGCTTCGCGAACTGTTGTTACCCTACAATCATCGGGATCAAGAACCAACTTGGATCACCTCACTAACCTCAAACCTGAAATGTTTCCACAAGCTATGGAATCACTTTCAAGAACCCTGCAACATTTTCGCAGTGTTATTTTATTTATTTGTCCATCAACCCATCCCCTTAGCTATCCATCCATTCATTCGTTATTCGTTAAACTGTTTATTTCTTGTTTGCTCAGGGAGTCATCTATTGCACATTGGCAATTTGCATAGTCTAACTTTCTGCATGGTACTTCAATGTTTCAGTTGCATTTCTCTGTTGTTCTCTGCATGCCAGCAAGAAAAGTAACCTCAAAGTAGTATGTGATGTCATAACATGGTTTGATAATAAAATTGCTTGCACATTGACGTGACCACATGGTAATTGACCCGATTGAGAGAGAGCTGGATAGTTCGGAATGCTCTGTTGATGGCGGAAGGGGTGCTGTGGCTCTGGTATAAGAAATAATATTAAATCATTAGAAACAGGTGACAGAGGATTGGAAGGTGTAGAGTCTGCACGGGTTGAGTTAAGAAATGGCAAGGGTAAAAGGACCCTAATACCAGTTATATACAGGCCTGCAAACAGCCTGTTGGTTTACCAATTACAGCAGGAGATAGAAGATGCGCGTCAGAAAGGCAATGTCATGATAATCATTGGAAATATTAACATGAAAGCGGATTGGGAAAAGCGCGTCACTACTGGACCACACGAGAGAGAATTTGCAGAATGTTTAAGGGATGGCTTTTTACAACAGCTTGTTGTTCAGCCCACTATCGGATCGGCTGTGCTGGTTTGGGTGTTGTGCAATGATCGGAGCTGGTAAGAGAGCTCAAGGTTAAAGAGCACTGAGGGCACAGAGATCACATTATTATCAAGTTCATATTGATATTTGAGAGGGAAAAATAAAATCCAATGTGTCGGTATGTCAGTGGAATAAAGGAAATTACAATGGCATGGGAGGGAAACTGGCCGAAGTTGACTGGAAAGGAACATTTGCAGGAAAGAAAAATAATGATACATTTTCAAAGGGAGGAAGGACACTACCGTGGCTGACAAGTGAAGTCAGAGCCGAAGTAAAAGCAAAAGAGGGGGCGTAAAAGGAAACCACAGCTAGTGGGAAGATAGAACATTGGGGAGCTTTTAAGAACCTGCGGAAGTAAACAAAGAAGGTCATTTGGAAGGAAACGATGAATTACAAGAGGATCCTGGTGACAAATAACAATGAAGATAGCAATAGCTGTTTTAAGTACATTACGGGTAAAAGAGAGTCGAGGGTAGATATAGGATTAATAGAAAATGACGCGGGAGATATTGCAATGAGAGATACAGAGATGACAGAGGAACTGAATGCGTATTTTGCATCAGTGTTCACAGTGGAAGACGTCTGCAGTATACTGGACATTCAGGAGCGTCAGGGAAGTGAAGTTTGTGCAGGAAAAATTACGACTGAGAAAGTGCTCAGGAAGCTACCTGCTCCTGGACCTGATGGAATGCACCCTCGGGTTCTGACGAAAGTAGCGGGAGAGATTAACCATATAACCATATAACAATTACAGCACGGAAACAGGGCATCTGGGCCCTTCTAATCCGTGCCGAACGGTTACTCTCACCTCGTCCCACCGACCTGCACTCAGCCAATAACCTTCCATTCCTTTCCTGTCCATATATTTATCCATTTTGTTTAAAGGACAATATCGAACCTGCCTCTACCACTTCTACTGGAAGCACGATCTACACAGTTGCCACTCTCTGAGTAAAAATATCCCCCTCGTGTTACCCCTAAACTTCTGCCCCTTAACTCTCAACTCTGTCCTCTTGGTAGAATCTCCCCTACTCTCAATGAAAAAAGCCCATCCATGTCAACTCTATCTATCTCCCTCATAATTTTAAATACCTCTATCAAAGCCTCCCTCAACCTTATACGCTCCAACAAATAAAGACCTAACTTGTTCAACCTTTCTCGGTAACTTAGGCGCTGAAACCTAGGTAACATTCTAGTAAATCTCCTCTGTACTCTCTCTATTTTGTTGACATCTTTCCTATAAATCGGTGACCAGAACTGTACACAATACTGCAAATTTGACCTTACCAATGCCTTGTACAATTTTAACATTACATCCCAATTCTCAATATGCTCAATTCTCTAACTTATAAAGGCCAACATACCAAACGATTTCTTCACCAACCTCTGCACATGAAATTCCACCTTTAGGGAACTATGCATCATTATTCCTAGATTTCTTTGTTCTACTGCATTCCTCAGTGCCCTACCATTTACCTTGTGTGGCCTATTTTGATCAGTACTAGCAAAATTTAACACCTCTCACTTAGCGCCATTAAACTTCAGTAAATGAAATTACATCCTATATCAGCGCTGTGGTCACTTTTTTATTTTTGAAGGGGGCACCTGGATTTGAACCAGGGACCTCTTGATCTGCAGTCAAATGTTCTACCACTGAGCTATACCTCCACATTTTTAAGGCTACAGATTGTGGAGGCATTAACAATAATCTTTCAAGAATCCATAGATTCTGGCGTACCGGATGACAGAAAAATTGCAAATGTTATTTCACTATTTAAGAAGGCCCGTTAGCCAGTTATAGTGGTTGGGAAGTTATCGGAATCGATGTTAGGGATGAGATTACGGAGTACCTGCAGGCACATGACAAGATAGGACAAAGCCTGTATAGTTTTCTGAAAGGAAACTCCAGCGCGACTGGTCTGGGTGCCGGTTACCAGTGGTGATTCACTGGTGCAGCATAAGTGAGGAGCGGGTAGTGTCGAGGAAACAGAGAGCTCGCAGAGCGATTTAGATCGTTTAAGCAAATAGGCAAAGAAGTGGAAAATGAAATACAATGTTGGAAATTGTATGGTCGTGCATTTTGAAGGAAAAAATAAACGTGCATACGATTATTTGGATGGAGAGAGAATTCAAAATACAGAGATCAAAGGGACTTGGGATTTATTGGGCAAGATACCCTAAAGGTTAGCCTCCAAGTTGAAACGTTTCTGAAGAAGACGAATGCACTGTTGGCATTACTTTCTCGATGTATTTTATATAAGAGCAGGGATGTGATGTTGAGGCTCTACAAGGCACTCGTGATACCACAGTAGAGTATTGTGTGCAATTGGAGGCACGTATTTTTTTTTAAAAAAAGGTATACTGCTGTCGGAGATGGTTCAGTGAAGATTCACCTTAACGATTCGAGAAATGAAAAGGTTACCGTATGAGGAACTTTTGGCAGCTCTTGGGTTGTATTCCATGGAGTTCAGGAGAATGAGTGATATATCATATAAACATCCCGAATTTTAAAATGTCTAAACAGATCAGATATGGCGAAGTTATTTCCCAATGTAGGGGATTCTAGGACAAGTGGGCACGACTTCAGGATTGAAGGACGTCCATTTAGAACTGAGAAGACGAGAAATTTGTTTCGTCAGAGGGTGGTAAATCTGTGGAATTTGTTGCCACGAGCGGCTGTGGAGGCCAGGCCACTCGGTGTATTTATGTCAGGGATAGATGGGTTCTTGATTAGCCAGGGCCTCAAAGGTTATGGGGTGAGGAGACAGGGTCGTGAGAATGATGGAAGGTGGGATCAGTCCATGATTGACTGGTGAAGCAGACTGAATAGGCCGTATGGCCTCCTTCTTTCCTATATCTTAAGGTCTTAATACGAGATTTCAAAACCAACATAAAAAGCAAAAGAACAATTAAGTAATAAAAAGTACAATTGAGCAATATTAGTTGGAAGTTGGAGTGCTGGAAAAGCTGACTAATAATATTAACAAAGTTACCAAAATTTTCTTCTGATACATAAAGTAAGAAAAGTAGCGAGATTGAACAACGGATCGCTGACAGCGATGCTGGAGACGTCGCAATGTGGGACCTTGAAATACCGGACGAACTAAATAGTATATTGCATTAGTCTTCAGTCTGGAAAACACCAGCCGCGTGATGGAAGTTCCAGGTGTCAGGGGTATGAAGTGTGTGAAGTTACCATGCCCGGAGAGAAGGTAAGTGACTAACTCAAGAGTCTGAATGTAGACTGGAGGGACCTGATGCTGTACATCCCAAAGTTTAAAAATCGCTAACTGAAGACATGCTGGGGGTATTAGTGATGATCTTGCAACAACCACTCGCTTCTGGAATTTTTTCGGAGGACTGGAAATTTTGCAAATATCACCTCACGCTTCAAGCATGGAGAGTCAGAAGACAGGAAAAATCTAAGCCGCTCAGTCTGACCACAGCGGTTGAGAAGATTTTGGAGTCAATCATTAAGGATGAGGTCTCAGGGGACATGGAGACATATGATAAAGTTGACCAGAGACAGCATGGTTCCGTCAAGGGAAAATTTGGCCTCAAAAATCTGTTGGAATGTTTTGAAGACATAACAAGCCTGCAGAATTAGGCAAATTTAGTGTCCTCTACACCACAAACTCTACCGCAGAGGTCTATGTGTCTTTAGTGAAAACAGCAGCCAAATCATAGTGAGGGACCTCGTCCGTCTCCGCCGGCATTGGGAGCGAGGTGCCTAAATTTCTTTACTCTTGAAACCCAAGGTTATGTACTCTTGTTGTCTCTATTTTTATTTCTGACAGGCCCATACGAGCTTTCTACGCTCTGATTTTCATTTCTGAACGCGTCCCTCTTACGAGAAAACATTCTGCCTCAATCGACAATAGCTAAATGTTTTTCAATACCGTCCAAGTTGACCTTCCCCAATGAAAAATCTCAACGTATGGACTAGAACGATCTTTTTTCCATATTTATATTGAAACCAATGGCATTGTGATCACCAGTTACAAAGTGTTCGTTACATCAAGCTTCTACCTCTTGTCCTGTCTCATTTATGTCATCATAGCAGATCAAGTATCGCGCACGCTGTCGTTGGTTCGTCAACGCACAAAAGAAAAAAAAAATGTCCTGAACGATCACCTACCCATCTTGGCCTTTACACGTGTGGAATTAACATTCAACGTGCGGAATGTTAAAAACACCTACTCTCACAACCGTAATGTTCCTGCAATACACAGCGATATCTTCACAAAGTTGGCCGTCTAAATACTCTTGACCATTGGGTGGGCAGTAATCTATCCCCATTAACGTGATCATACCTTTCCTTGTTTGCGGTTTCACCAATTGAGCGTCTGTCTGGGCCTTTGAGCGCGTTAAACGACCCCGCGGAGGAGAGGGACCTGGATTAGCCGAATTCTGCCTCTGCCCTGATGGAAGACAGCCGAGAATTTTCCTTGACTGTTAACTCTACTCTCCTCCTTTAGTCCATCCCGCTCTATCACTTTTGAAGCAAAGAGACTCCGAAATACTGAACTGCCAGACCAGACTCTCCTGCAACCCAGTATCATTATCGGCTAAGATACCATGATTCCAGGTTTTGATCCAAGCAGTGAGTTCACCGGCTTATTCTCAGATACTTCTACCACTGAAACATACGCACCTCAGGCCACTAGTCGGACCTTGCTCAACGATTGCATTCCTGACGTTGTGTGAGATCTTATCAACATGTCTGCACAATTTCCGCACCAGCTGTTCTGGCACCCTGGTTCCAATTCCCCTGTAAATGTAGTTTAAGCTTCATCATAGAGCGCTAACTAACCTTCCGACAAGATATTACTACACTTCCAGTTCACACACAAACCGTCTTTATCCACAGGTCTCAGCTTCCCTGGAAGGGAGATCAGTGATCGAAAAATCGTATGGCTGTCTCCTACACCAAACCCTTAGCCACGTGTTAATCTGTATCATATTTCCATTACTCGCCTCATTAGGACGCGACACGTGCCGCTGTCACAACCCCGAAGATCCTGCCCTCCACCTCAGCACCTAACTCTCTGAATTTCCATTGCAGAAAGTCGTCACTCCGATGTCATTTGTACCACAACCGCTGCCTGCTCACGCTCCTGCTGAAAAATGTTCAGGATTTGATCCAAGTCGTCCCGGACCCAGGCACCCGGGAGGTAACATACGATCCAGGAATCTGTCTTCCCCTTCCCTTTTGAGTCAGAAAACCAGACTCAGTGCCAGAGGTCCGACCGCTGTGGATTTTCTCTACAAGGTCATCCAACCACAAACCGCATCCAGATGTTTCTGATGGTGATGGCCATAGGGATAGTCTGCACTGCCTCTTTAAATCCTTTCCTCTTCCTGACTGTCCCACATTTCCCTGTGTCCTGCACCGTGGGTGTATCTACCACTCTGTATGTCCTAGTCCATCACGCCATAGGGCGGATTGTTACAAGCGGCAGCTGTGTGCACTTCTCGTAGTTGTCGTCATCAGAAACTCTGGAGGTCTCCCCGCCTTCCACATCCCGCGAGGAGCCTTCCACTTGGACAATGGCCTACCGCTTGTCCCTGTCATACGTTAATGTGTTCTGTGCCTTTAACACTGGATCAGAGAACTTGAGCGAATTACGTTCTGTTAAGCGTCTCATCTCTCAGAAAGGCCGCTGCTCTAACGTCCAAAATCCCTGTTTCCGTCTCCTCCCTCAGATTAAACATTGACCTACAAGCCTGAACAACATTCTGACTGTCATAACTCATCCATGATGGAATGATGAAACAGACACAGGAGACCGAACGGCCTTTCCGCACGATGTCTTATGTTCTTGTGAACCTTGTCACATCTTCGCTTTATCCCAAATTCATGAGATTATTGAGCCTTATAGTCTACTTATCAACATCCATCTGTAAAGCAGCGTTGCCGGGTATAATTGAACCTCCTGCGTTCAGTTTCTGTTGACATTGTTGCGATCAACTCCCACCCAGTTTTCAGATTCAGTCCTGTCTATAAAAGTTTATTTCTCCGCTTCCCTAAATGTAAAATTATTGAGTCTTCCAAGCGTTCTCATCCATCTCAGCAGACGTCCTTCACAAATTCTTGCCGAGACACGTTATTAAATTTATTAAATTTTAATATTTTACAGCTATACTTTCCACAGAAGTTGCCTAACCTGAGCAAACTGTAACACTCTCGCTTTCATTTCCGATTGACAAGATGATATATGTGTTTGAGTTTATATGACTTTTCTTACAAATCAGGCATTTATTCCGTTCTCAAACACACATCAAAAATAGTCAGGATGGCCGAGTGGTCTAAGGCGCCAGACTCAAGGAATGAATGTCCTTCCGACAAACGGGAGGGTTCTGGTCTCCATCTGGGGTCGTGGGTTCGAATCCTGACATAATTTGTCTTTAAGCATTCAATCGAGGCGACGTTATTTCTGCAAACAAAACCTGGGTTGTTAAGGTGGATTAGAAAAACTGATGGAGGATAAGATTATGTTTTTGACACTGTTCATCGTATTGCAACAGATCACCGTACACCGAATTCTGGGTCAGTGATTTATTCAGAAAAAAAAATTCACGGTGAAGCATCTCGTCCCGAAACGCCGACTGCTTACGCTTTTCCACAGATGCTGCCTGGTCCGCTGAGCTCCTCCTGGCATACTCAGCTATCAATATAGAAATTTTCTGAAGTGAAATAACTGGTTGTTAGATTATTTAATGGATATGCATGTGAGCATACATTATCACCTGTTGATCAAAGGTCTGATTTCCCGTGATGAACTGGGCCGAATTCACTAACTTTTTAAAGATTTTCCTTCAAAGGTGAGGTATTTCCGTACCACGTATTGATGCAGACAGACAATATACTCTCTACGACACATCTATAGAAGCTCATCAAGGTTTTTGATGTCATGCTGAATCTCCGCAGTCTCCTAAGAAAGTAGAGGAAAGAGTCATACCTCTGACTATTCATAGGTATAGTCATACGCCCCGCCTCTGATCCTCCAAGGAGAACTAGCTCAAAAACCTTTGGTTTCCCTCTGCTGAAGACAACAATCAGTCCTTGGTCTTGCCGACATAGAGTGATAGTGTGTTGGCACATCTTGTTTAAAACGATCCCCTCTTAGTTGAAATGTATGCCCTAAGAGGGGATCGTTTTAAGACATGTAAACCCTGGAGCGGAGATAATTTCTGCTGCTCTACCAATATCTATGCCTGAAAATCTAAGAAACGTCTGTCAGATCCCCCTTCATCTCCGATGCTCCAGAGAAAAAGAACAAGTTTGCCCGAACTCTCGTTACTGTACAAACCGTCTATTTCAGGTAGCATCTTGGTGATGCTCTTCTGCACACTCTCCGAATCCGCGTCATCCTTTCTCTGGAGGATGGCCTGAACGGAGTGCAGCACAATCCCAGTGCTGTGACGCTGTACGCTCTGATTCCGCACATGCTCGGCAATCTGAGAAAATGCATCCCGTCCATATTCATGTAAAATCCCAGGATATAGAGGGTGTTTGTATGTATACCCGCTCAACAAAACAGTCAGTCAGACTATTCTGAAATACAGCTGTTTATCTGGCATGTGGAGAGAGTACCACAGGGGCTGTCAGGGTGGCCGAGTGGTCTAAGGCGCCAGACCTAAGGCGAGAAAGCCTCTTCCTAGTAAACGCGAGTGTTCTGGTCTCCAACAGGAGGCGTGGGTTCGAGCCCGACTCCTGACAAATACTCTGTTTTTCACGTGCTGTTTTTATAATGCAATCACTGTAATTTTACTGAGCGACCAAAGCGTGGACTGTTTGTGAGTATGAGAAAGAAGCATTTAAGATAAAGATTTTGTTTTAGTCACAACAGAGAACTGAACAACGGGACACATTACATGGGATTCGGGCTGCGGAGTTTGATGAGAAAGTGGCCTCAGTGAAGAGTGTCTACGTCACCTTCTCAGCCGTGGCTGTTTGTTGGACAGAATGACATCGCGGCCATTCAGACACGTTGTTGGTCTTAATATTGAAACGCCATTTTACATCGTCGTTCTTAAGCGTACATCTGCCGTGGAGCTCGTGGTGCGTTTAACACCTTTCTGGATTTGGGAATATCGGATTAATCATTCCGGACCGGATTATATTCACTTTTTCTGGTTTAACAGGCCACTCTTCCTTGTTTTGCAATGCAGATATTTTGAATCGCACAGCACGGAAAATAGCCTTCGGCCCAATTGGTTCAGAGTTCAGAGCAGAAAGTAAATTTTGCATCACAGCATATCTATTTACATATATCACAATGTACAATGAGATTCACTTTCCCGCGGGCATCAAAGAAACCGAATAAAATCCTTGAAGGACCGCACTAAGAGGACGGTCAAAACACTCAATATGTGTATCAAAACAAACTGTGCGAAGTCAAGCGAAAGAATAATGATAATTGCAATATTAATTGTTATTTTCAGTAATAATCCAGGGCGACTACGAAGCCCACTGGGGTTTGTTTAGATATAACCGCTCTCAGAGACAACCAGATAGAACTATAGAACAATAGAATATTACAGCACCGAAACAGGCCTTTTGGCCCTTCTTGGCTGTGCCGAATCATTTTTCTCCTAGTCTCACTGACCTGCACCTGGACCATATTCTTCCAAACCCCTGTCATCCATATACCTGCCCATGTTTTTCTTAAATATCAAAAGCATTCACCACTTCATCTGGCAGCTCGTTCCACACTCCCACTACTTTCTGCATGAAGAAGCCCCCTTTAAACTTTTCCCTCTTCACCGTTAACCTATGACCCCTGTCTGTTTTTTTTCTCTCCCCTAGCCTCAGTGGAAAAAAGCCTGCTTGCTTTCACTCTATCTATACCCATTATAATTTTATACACCTCTATCAAATCACCTCTCATTCTCCTACGCTCCAGGGAATAAAGTCCTAACCTATTCAGCCTTTCTGTGTAACTCAGTTTCTCAAGACCCAGCAGCATCCTTAACCGTCTCAGCATTCTTTCAACCTTATTAATATTTTTCCTGTAATTAGGTGACCAAAACTGCACACAATACTCCAGATTCGGTCTTACCAATGTCTTATACAACCCCACCATTACATTCCAACTCTTATACTCAAAACTTTGGTTTATAAAGGCCAATGTACCAAAAGCTTTCTTTACAACCCTATCTACTTGTGAAGCCACTTTTAGGGAATTATGTACCTGTACTCTCAGATCCTTCTGTTCTACTGCACTCCTCAGCGTCCTACCATTTACCTTGTATGTTCTACCTTGGTTTGACCTTCCGAAGTGCAATACCTCACACTTGTCCGCATTAAACTCCATATGCCATTTTTCAGCCCATTCCTCCAACTGGTCCAAATCCCTCTGCAAGCTTTGAAAACATTCCTCACTGCCCACTACACCTCCAATCTTTGTATCATCAGCAAATTTGCTGATCCAATCTGCCACATTATCATCCAGATCATTGATATAGATGACAAATAACAATGGACCCAGCACTGATCCCTGTGGCACACCATAGTCACAGGCCTCCACTCAGAGTAGCAATCCTCCACTACCACTCTCTGGCTTCTTCCATTGAGTCAATGTCTGATCCAATTGACTACCTCACCATGTATATCTAGCGACTGAATCTTCCTAACTAACCTTCCATGCGGGACCTTGTCAATGCCTTACTGAAATCCATGTATACAACATCCACTACTTTCCCTTCATCCACTTTCCTTGCAACCTCCTCGGAAAACTCTAATAGATTGGTTAAACATGACCTGCACTCAGAAAGCCATGCTCACTTTTTTCTAATAAGTCCATGTCTATCTAAATATTTGTAGATCCTATCTCTTAGTATTCCTTCCAATAATTTACCTACTACCGGCCTATAATTTCCCGGCTTACTTTTTGAGCCTTTTTTAAACAACGGAACTAGATGAGCTATCCTCCAATCCTCCGGCATCTGACCTGTGGAAATCGACATTTTAAATATTTCTGCCAGGGCCCCTGCCAGGAGACTAGTCTCCTTCATGGTCCGAGGGAATACCCTGTCAGGTCCTGAGGATTTATCTACTCTGATATGCCTCAAGACAGAAGCACCTCCTCCTCTTTAATCTGTATAAATTCCATGAACTCCCTACTTGTTTGCTTGTTTCCATAAACTCCATTCCAGTTTCCTTAGTAAATACAGATGCAAAAAAAAACATTTAATATCTCTCCCATTTCTTTTGATTCCATACATAGCCGACAAAATGGACATAGCCGACATAGTCAAATGGAGTCCTAACTTGACTCTATTTAGCAAGTAATCTGCCTTCCTGTTCTTCCACTTTGGTGGCAAGAACAAGAAGGCAGATTGCTATCTAATTGGAGTCAAGTTAGGAAAAGGGGAAATACAACGAGATCTAGGTGTTCTTCTACATCAGTCAATGAAAGCAAGCATGCAGGTGCAACAGGCAGTGAAGAAAGCTAATGGCATGCTGGCCTTTATAACAAGATGAATTGAGTATAGGAGTAAAGAGGTCCTTCTACAGCCCTAGTGAGACCCCGCCTGGAGTATTGTGTACAGTTTTGGTCTCCAAATTTGAGGAAGGACATTCTGGCTATTGAGGGAGTGCAGCGTAGGTTCAAAAGGTTAATTCCCGGAATGGCGGGACTGTCATATGTTGAAAGATTGGAGCGACTGGGCTTGTATACACTGGAATTTAGAAGAATGAGAGGGGATCTAATTGAAACATATAAGATTATTAAGAGATTGGGCACGCTTGAGGCCGGAAGCATGTTCCCGCTGATGGGTGAGTCCAGAACTAGAGGCCGCAGTTTAAGTATAAGGGGTTGGCCATTTAGAACTGAGATGCGGAAACACTTTTACACCCAGAGAGTGGTGGATATGTGGAATGCTCTTCCCCCGAAGGCAGTGGAGGCCAAGTCTCTGGATGCATTCAAGAGAGAGTTAGGTAGTGCTCTTATAGATAGCGGGGTCAAGGGATATGGGGAGAAGGCAGGAACGGGGTACTGATTGTGTATGATCAGCCATGATCACAGTGAATGGCGGTGCTGGCTAGAAGGGCAAAATGGTCTACTCCTGCACCTATTGTCTATTGACTACTGCCTATTGACCACTCTGATCTTCAAAAGGACCAATTTTATACCTTACTATCCTTTTGCTCTTAACATTCCTGTAGAAACTCTTAGGATTATCCTTCACCCTGACTGCCTAAGCAACCTTATGTCTTCTTTCAGCCCTCCTGATTTCTTTCTTAAGTATTTTCTTACTCTTTTCTCAGATGAATTACATGTTGACAGAGGATCGAATATGCACGATTTAAATTATTCACGTAAAGCTCAACCATTTAATGCAGATAGGAAATATGATTTCGAAAGTTATAAGAATAAAATTTAGACAATATTAGCGTACTAGTTTAAATGTAAAGAAAGTTGCAATTCAGGTAGCACAATATCAAAGAGAAATGCAGGATTCAGTAGACCTGATGGATGGATGAATATTTTTATTTTGTATGTTAATGACTGGGATGTTGGAATTGATGATCTTACGGACCGGTTTGCGACAGGATGAACATAGGTGGAGGTGCAGGACATCTGGAGGAAGCAGAAAGGCTACAAAAAGACGGAGACGGATTAAGAGAATGGGAAAGAAGTGTCAGATAGTACATACTGTCAGGAAATATATGGTCCTGCATTTGAGTAGTAGAAATAAAATGGAAGGCTATTTTCTCAACGCAGAGTAAATTGGAAAATCTAAGGTGAAAATGGACTCTAGTTCCTCGTGCAGCATTCCCAAAAGTTTAATATGCAATTTGCCAAAGTGGTGAGGAAGGCCAATGCGATGTTTTCGCGATCATTTCGAGAGGAATGGAGTATGGATGCAGCGATGAAATTTTCTGGATGTTAAATACACCGGTTAAATGCACCTTGAGTACTGTGAGCAGTTTGGAGTCCTTTGTCTTAGTCAGGGTGTACTGTCACTGGAGACGGTTCAAAGGTGGTTTAGAAAATTATTCCAGGGTTGAAAGCTTTGTCATGCGAGAAGCATGTGACGGTCCTGGGTCACTACTCTCGGGAATTCAGGAGAATGAATGGTTTACGCATTAAATCACCCCTTGTGACCCTTACATGCTACAGGACCGTGTCTCCCATGTCTATCCCTCATGTCTCCTGGCTGATTACTGGGGGGTGTCTCCCCGTGTCTACCACTTGTGTGTCCCGGTTGACTACTGAACCATGTCTCCCCGTTTCTGTCACTCGAGTCTCCCAGCTGACTACTGGATGGTGTCTCCCCGTGTCTGTCACTCGTGTCTCCCGGCAGCTTAGGCTCTCCTGCTCCATGACTAAACTTAGGTTCCTTCAGTTACAACAGCTGCTGATAAATATCCTGATCCCCTGCTTGAACCAGTCGGCGAGACCTCTCTCGGAGAAGGATGCCCTCGATTATTCTAACAGTGTGGCGAAATCAAATTCAGACCTGTCAGTGGAAAAAGCGTCTTCGCGTTCCAACATGTTATCAGTCAATCCCTGTTTCCACTTCTCGAACATTTCAGCAAATGTAGGGTTTCCTGTCGCTCTAGCTGCTCCCGGAACGTAACATGACAGGATTAGACGGGATGCACCTCACTGTTCCTCCTTTCCGCTCATCATCATATTTAGCAGGAACTTGCACCTTCTCAAAAGCAGCTCTGAACACATGGTGAATGGACAAGGTGTTCAAAAAGTTCTCTCTATTTCTCTCTTCGCATTCTCCTTTGAGCCTTCTCACAAGAATAAAAATCCCATCCTTTTCAATCCAATCCGGGCTCAACAGCGGTGTTGTGTCAATAGTCTCAGTTACTCCAACATAAGTTTCCATAAACTCCGGCTTCGACGAAATGTAACCATCGGAGGGATAACCATCAGTACTAAGCCCCGGAATATCAAAGGCCTTCACTGGCGCCAATGGCAAGTGCGTCGGACACCGGTTGTAAATGGATATACAAAGCAAAGTAACTTCAGAACCTGTGGTCAGTTATGGCTCTAACATAAACACCTTCAATTCGCCTAGATACATCAGGGTCCCAGTAACCCTTCGGGATTTTTTTTTTTTACTTTAGTATGTTCTTTGATACACTGATAGTAACGTATCCTCTAGAAAACGTCATTCCGTTCCTTAACTGTGTCCCTCTGTAGTTTTACCTGTTTGCTTTGCTGTTTGATTAACCGCTGATTCACTTTCCGAAGACTTTCCTGTCTTACGCTCTACCGCTTAAAATGTCTATCTTCTCCTCAGTTGCAACAGAAAACACTGGTCACTGCGTTGTTCTGAGGAGCCTGCTCAGTAGCAGCCCTCGCCTCGGTACATCGCACCGGTGGGTCGGGCATCATATTGGCCCTTGGTGCTTGGTGCCAGCTCCAAACGATATCATCACAATTACATCGGTCCTCAGATGTTTCACGACGACCTGCAAAACCCGCATTTCTGTGACGTTAAGGGCGCTTTAACAACAGAGGCTACTACCGGGGACTTTGCCCTGATGATGGAGGCCTCCTGCTCCTCCATCTTGTTTTCCTGCTGTTTAACTTCCCTGAGTAATTCAGTGTAAAGTTGGAGGAGGCCGCATCTTCCGGGTAGTCCAAATACGTAGAGCAATCACATCATGTAACAACCCGCTCTTCACAATTTGCTCTTCCTCAATATCTCTAAGACAGCTGAATGCACCTTTTGTAGTTCAAACAGTGTGCAGCTTCGCCAATCTGAAAATGTAGGCAAGCAATTTGGCTCCTTCTTCCTAAAATGTGTGCCTAAACTTCACCGTAAGATCGGCTGCGCTTTCAGCAGCGTCAATAGCATCTTCCAGAGCTTGCAGGTAACTCGCTGATGTGGCAAGAGATTTTCTGCATTTAAGAAACTCGCTATATCAGCAAACGGACCGTTCAAGCTCTCTGCCAGTCTCAGTTTCCTCATATTATTCATCCAGTTACTGAGAAGTCTGCTCAGCCCAAGCCTCATATTCTGCATCCCAATCGGGTGTGGGCTTGATGCCACCGAACTTTCCAAGCCTGCAAAACTGGCTTCCCGAAGAAATCCCTCTGCGTTTATCAGCCAGAGATGTAAAGACAAACCGAGTTCAGAATTAAAAATCAACTGCTGAATGAATCATTAGACCGTTCACATCAGACAGCTTCTTCGCCTCACTCCGCAGAAACGAGAGTAACTTGCATTTAAAGTCTTTGGCGTCAGTTACGGGAAACTCGCCGTCCAATTCAGCACTCTCTACTTTACTCCACTCTTCTCGGAAAGTATGGACGACCCATGGCCCCGCCTCTCCAGATACTCCAACGGGAACAGGCAGAACCACTCCCGTCATGTCATCGCCTGTTTGGATAAAAACATATTTACCCGCCGTTTAGTCAAACTACCGTCCCATGACCGTAACTTTCACTAATATTTACGATGATTAAAACCCTTCGGAAATGAGTTAATCTGGTCTTTTCCTCACTGACTCCGTCGTTCTCGCTCGCCCCCTTGTGGCTTGTCCTGTTTACCGGGAATCTGAATTTCATGCTCAGCTTCCTGTCGGGCAAGCTCCTTGTGCTGGAGGGAGGAGGTCCTGTGGCGGTTCACTTCACCTGTCAGCGTGCAGAGCAAACATCCTCTAGCACTCTCCCACCTACTGTTTGTCGGGACATCGCAGACCCAGCCCACTCCCGTCGCTTCGTCCTTGTCCAGAGAATTTTGGTTTTCTATAGAACTCTGGTCAGGTTCCGTGTGGAATATTGCACTTACTTTCAGTCGCTCCACTATAGGGAGGATGGCGAGGATTTGGAAACTGTATAGAGGAGGTTATAAAGAGGACCTTTAGGGTGAGATCTACAAGGTCCCAAGATGCAGAAATTGCACAAACTTGAACTGCTGTTTCCGTAGTGGCAGAAGCCAAGGCAATAACTGAGAAGATCATTATTGTCGTAAAATGAAGTGATGTTGACGCTTTATCAATCTCTGGTTAGGTTCCATCTGGCGTTTAAAATTTGCTTCGGTCGCCACATTATAAGAAAGAGGCCAAGGCTTTGTAAAGAGTTTCGGAGGTTTATAGGGAAGAGATCTAAAAGGAGGATTTTCAGGAACTTGTGTTATTCTTTCAGAATGGCAGACACCAAGGGGAGATAGAGCGGCGTATAAGACTCATTAATACAGTCGGCAACCGTAACCTTTCTCACAGTATTGTTTAATTAGGCATCACCTGCTTAATCATATCAGCCCAACATGACAGACTAAGTGTCTCTTCGTGTACCGCAATGTCTAACTGGAGAAATAGTTATTGACGAGGGAAATTTACTTTCCACTCCATTGTGAATATTATTTCCTTCATTCTAAGTCTGTAACCAATATGATCTTCATTCATTTGAAACATTCTCCCAGCAATCGGTCCGAATTACCTCACAGAATCTGTCAATGCTCCTCACAGTTTAAGAGGAATCAGGCCTGGCTCATTCATTCTCCCCTCACAAAGGTAGCCTGCCATCTCTTGAAGCTGTCAAATCAGTATAAGGAATAGTCCCGTCACTCTCTCCGTTGCATGGATAACTTTCTTGGGGAACTGTGACTAGACCTGGAAACAATAATCAATGTGCATTTAGGCAGAGGGATTAATTTAATGAAACATTACTGGCTTACTTACGTCAGCCCAACACCACAGACCAAATAGCTTCCTCCTGTCCTGCACTGTTGTACGTTTTAACTGAGGACGGAATTACTGATTAAGGACATTTGTTTTCCACTCCTTCCTGAATATCCGTTCCTTCATTCTGGGACTGTGACACATGGTAATATAAACATCATTCAGGGGAAACATCCTCACTGAAATTGGTCTGAATGATCTGAAAAATCCCAGAAATTCTCCTCACAATTCCAGAGATACAGACTCACTCTCCCCGCACACAGCAAGTGTGCCATGCCCGGAACTATACTGTCAGTGCGAGGGATAGTTTCGGCCCCCTCTCTTCAATAGGGACAACTTTCACATGGAAATGTAACAAGACCTGGATCTAATATTCAAGGTGCATTCTCTCCACGCCCTGTAGAACTCCTTCCAGTAAGACATCTCTATAAATCTTCTCCAATTCTCCTGTATCGTAACACAAAATACCGTTTGGCTCCCTAATCGTCAGCGGCACCTGAATGTTAACTCTTAGTGATTTGTTGACAATGACCGTCAGGTCCCTCCGAACCGTTCACTCTGGCCCCATGTAAACAATGATTTTCTAGTTTGTCCCTCTGGGAATGAATGTCCCCAAATAACTCCATATTTTGTCCGTCTACCATATCTTCACTCCTTCACTTCTGTCTGCAACCCCAAACCCTCGCTGCGCCCTTCCCACTACTAACCCTGAAATTCAGATCTGTACAACAGCCGACATGGATATAATAATGTTCGTCCTCACATTCAAATCCCCAATGTAGACTGTGAATAGCTGGGGTCCAGATACAAACCCTGAGTCACCTAAATGTTTGAACGTGGTCCATTTGTTTAATCTAACTGACACTGACGTGCTGACTAATTCTCACACACGCATATTATACGGAAACCCAACTGCATATCCGAACCTTTCTGAAGTTCTTCCAATACCACATTCATCATGTCCCAATTTACCATTTGTTTGTCCATTCCTGAACACACACTGAAACTGCCAGCCCCATGGGTAGCGACTGGGACTGGGTCTGTGCCTGTAAGGCAGTGGTGCAGAATAAAATGGAGATATTGACCATCTGTGGTTCGGTGTAAACGTTGTATTGATAATCTGTGTCTGGGTCTTGAGTTCAGTGTGGGACTGAATCTGTATTTCTCTGCTGTCAAACAATGGAACTGATGAGCTATCGGTTTCTCTGTGCTCTGTAATGCACCTTGTGTGTCAGAGAGGAGCGGCGGCTCTTGTGCCTCGACAGGAGGGAATATCGGAGTTGATTGAAGTTTTTCCCTGTTGGTAGAAGGGAAGTCGGTCTGCGAGGAGAGCGGTAAATATTAGGCGGTAGTGTGAAATGGCCGTTGTAGCCTGTACAATTGGCAATCTGTCGGCCTGACTCTCTTTCACACAGATATATTATTGCATCTAACGCTTGCCTTTCTTTCATTCACTTTCATCCAACCTATGTCGATTCATCTCCCAATTTAGAATCCTATGTTTAATATTTATTATTGACTATTTACTTTGCAAATTGACGCATTTCTTCGTTTGACCTCTGACGGGTTTCAGATTCCCTTACAAGCTTATCTCAAAATTCTTGAGGAACTCCGCAGTGCTTTGCCAGCACTTTGTGTGTGTTGCCTTGAATTTCCAGCATCTGCAAATTTTCTCATGATTTGCACATCAGCATCGTGGTCATCTGAACACTGTCACCGTGTGTGTGTGTGTGTCTGTGTGTGTGTGTGTGTGTGTGTGTGTGTGTGTGTGTGTGTGTGTGTGTGTGTGTGTGTGTGTGTGTGTGTGTGTGTGTGTGTGTGTGTGTGTGTGTGTGTGTGTGTGCGTGCGTGGCCAGCATGGCGTTCAAAATGGAAAACCACAGGGAGAGAAGTTAGGGGTCGGACGTGTCGCTGACACGTTTTCAAATTGATATTTATCGGACAACAAAATGAAATTTGTTAATGTGGCTGTTTCGGATGTTTGTCAATGGAGCATCGGCATTCTTTTCACGAGGTGAGTAACAGCTGAGGTAATGCCTAGGAATTTAGAAGTTCTTGTCTCTGTCGGCCCAATATTTACATCAGAGTCAATGAAAGGTGTAGAATCACCATGATTGTTCAAGTGACTGTAGTCAGTCAACGGCATAACCGTATCTCTGGAGACTGATCATTTCTATAAATTAAGGGCGTTTTGAATACATTATCTCAGAGTTTCTGAAGGAGCTGTGAATTCAGGAGCAACACAATTGGCAGTTTATCACGGAAATGGCTTATCCAGTCCTTTTGCGGATAGGAGAAGTTTACTATCCTTTTATTTCAGCCTTTGGAATTCTCGGTAAGCTGCGGTATCGGCTGCCGTTGGGGAGGGGGGAATTGAAATTAATGCGAATATAGAGATTGCTTCTGTCGCTGATTTCCACTGCCGCATGTCCAGTCCTAGTATTCGGCATTCTAGGAATAGAATCAAAGCAGCGACTGTGGATTCTGATATCTGGAACTAGAAATAAACTGCTGTAAGAATTCAGCGAATCCGCCAACATCGGAAGACCTCAGTGGGACAGGCAGATATCTTCCAGCGGTTTGTGCTCAATAATGTGATGCTCGGGTCTCTGTGCTATTGGTCTCGAAGCAGCTACACTGCATTTGCAAATACTGTGTTTATACTGCCGCGGAGATTATTCTAATTAATTGTCTTCATTGGTATGTGAGCGGTTGTGTGAGGTAAGTGTCATGATCAAACAATCGATTACTGGTAACGATTCAGCAAATTTGAGGAGCAGATTGAAGCAGGAAGATTGAGGATTTTCAGTAAAAGTGAGCGATGTGACAGAAAGTGAAGTGACGTCATTGCTGATCAATTAACAAAACCGACGTGTTGATTCATAACTACCAACACTGTGAAATGTATTATATTATCCATATAACTATAAATACTGTAAAATGTATTATAATATATCCATATCTGACACCGCTACAGACATCTGACTGTGTCACCGTGCCTTCTACTGGATGTTGAATTATTCTCTCGGCTTCCCTGTGATGGATTCAGTCGGGGGCGTCAAGTATATCTGAGAGGCTGTATCAGACTAGGCTGTGACTGCTGCCTCAGTCAAAGTTCTGCTGTAAAGTCGGCGAGGTGGCAAATGCTGGAATAGGAAACAAACACGGGAAATGCTGGAAACACAAAGCCTCAGGCAGCTTGTTTAGAAAGAGTAAGAGAAAGTCGTGTCATGGGGGCTCTCTGAAAACTGCTCAGAAAATACACGTTAACTGCTTTCCCACATATTCTGTTTTTTCTGGATGAGTGGTTCCGGGAATTCCTGTTTCTCTTGTGTCCTTCGGCTGTTCTGTCGTTGACAGGGAGTCACAGGGAAGTTGATGATTGTTTAATGCAAGAATCCCGCCATCGGCGTCCGAATTGATTCATTTCATTCGTATCAGACGCGGATGAAGCCGATAAAAATGTTCCAAACAGTACTGACTCTGAAGGTACCTAGTTTCATCTGTCCGCTGCCTCTTCATATTTTTTGGTCATCAGAAAGGAATCCGAATTTAAATCATTTGACTTTATTTTAATGTCTAAACTCAGCCAGCTCTTGACTCTCTCTTCACCCTTCTACCGCTGAATGCAACAATGAAATGGGAATATTACATGATCTACGAATTCTCAGTATTTTCTCAATTTCCTATTTCCCCTCTCTCTTCAGCCAACTTGATGGCGATTGTGATCCTGTCCCGGGGAAAGTGCGGTCTCACCAAATGTGTAACTCTCTACCTGGTGGGAATGGCAGCGGCCGATCTCCTGGTCGTTATCTCGCTTCCGCTTCTGACGTGGACTGCTTGGCTTTATTTTCGCCGATCATTCCTGTTCATCACTCCTGTGTGCAGTATCGCTAGATGGCTGATTTATGCGAGCACTACTGCCTCTGTCTGGTTGACTGTCTCTTTCACCGTCGATCGATTTGTGGCTATTTGCTGTGAGAAGCTGAAAACAAAATATTGCACCGAGAAAACAGCGGCTGTGGTTGTCGGGACAGTGAGTGTGCTGGCCTGTTTGGAGTCTGTTCCCTGGGGCTTTGTATGCGAGCCTGTGATAATAATTGATGGTATCCCCTGGTATTGTGTTCTTACACCGAGCTACAGAAACTCTCCCTCATGGGTGGTATTTGAGATGTTTTACCGCACTTTTACACCTTGTGTCCCATTCTTTCTGATTTTGATTTTCAATATTCTGACAGCCAGGCGGATTCTGGTGGTCAGTCGAACCCGCAGGAGGATCCGGGGTCAAAAAGGTCGAATGAATGACAAGGACCGGGAGATGGAGAACCGACGGAAATCCATCGTTTTGCTCTTCAGCATAACCGGTAGTTTCATATTGTTGTGGGGAACACGTTTGGTATTTTTCATCTATCAACGGATTTCAAAGAGTTTTGTTTATTATTCTGTCATGAATCCCGTTTACGTTATAGAAGAGATATCGGGAATGCTGCGGATACTCAGTTCCTGCACCAACACGTGTATTTACGCCTTGACTCAGAGCAAATTCCGAGAGGATCTCAAGAATGTGCTGAAATACCCACTGAGTCGGATTTTGAAACTCATTAAAATATAGAAATAAATGCTATGCAGTAGTACAATTCAGCTGCCTTCACGCTCCTATTCTGTACTCCCACTTGTAAATAAACAGAAACAATATGATAAACAGAGCTTCAAACAAAGCAGGAGAAAATCTGTCGATGCTCGAAATACAGAACAACACACACAAAATCATGAAGGTTGTCGGTCCGAATAGTTGAATGTTTACTCTTTTCCAAAGTTGCCACCTATCTGCTGAATTGCTCCAGCATTTTGTGTGTGTTGCCTTACAGTTACACAACAAATATGTACAGTCGATCGCAACGGCACCACTAGACTCAACATCCCAGAAAAATCCCCTTTGCACCTCACCCTCGTCCCGCTTAAGTTGTGCCTTGAGGCGAACCTGTCAACCCTTCTTCCCGATTCTGACAAAATCCCTTGACATGGAGGATAATTTCGTCGATAGTAACCACTCCAGCTCCCATCATTACCCGTCCTTTACTTCACACTGATTTTCTCCTCTGTCTCTACCTGTATTTTATCCTTCTGTTTTCCGATTTGAACTAATTTCCAGTAACAGAATGCTAGCTTTCAAAGGGAAGGTGGAGGAGCGGTGGTAGGTGGACGAGGCGATGCTGTGAACCCAAGAACAAAAGACACAGCTAAGCGAAATGGGAACTGATATGATCTAATCCAACACAAAGTGCTGGCGAAAGTCTTCAGCTCAGGCAGCAGAATTGGAGAGAGAGGAAAAGAAATCCAATTCTGCTGAAAGGTCTCTGACCAAAACGGCCACAGTTTACACTTGTCCACAGATGCTGCCTGGCCTGCAGAGCTCCTCCAGCACTTTGGAATTCTAGAGTCTGCAGATTGTCTCTTTCTTCTGATTGGTCTAATCTTAGTCAGTGTCAGCGAGATATTCGACTATGCCAAAACAGAACTGACCTTGAACAAAGAACAAGCAAAGAATGGTTGAAAAGGACAGTGTGATAGAAACGGAAACTTGATAATTAATGGGACAAAGGTTCAGCTAATTTTTAATTGACGCACCTTGGAAATTGGAGGGTCTTTCTAAATAAGCACGATCGGGGATAAATTATTTATACAATTAGAAAGATGTTGGGAGTAGCGGCAGTTTTATTCAGATATTACTTTCTCCAGAGAAAGCTGAATTGAGGTATCAATCTGAGTCCTTCAGTGGCTGGTCCATGATGTTTATTAATTTGCATCGTGAGCGGGTAATATCGAAGTATAAACTCTAAATATAAGCTTGGTTAAGACGGGTAATAAGTAGTAAGGATAATCCTAGGAATTGCAAAACAGTCACTACTGCCATCATTGGAGGCTAAACGTTTGAAGGGGATTCTTCACGATAGTTTTGACAAATAATTGAAGAAGCATAATCACAGGCAATCAAATGGCTTTGTGAGGGGAAGGTCATACCTTACGTACCTGAATGACTTTCTGAGAGAGTGACAAAGCATATTAATGAGATGGATGATCTGTGTATGGAATTGAGTGAGGCGTTTGACAAGAGCCCCCACAATAGGTCGATCCAGAACGTCGGAACGCATGGTGACTATGGGGCTGGCAGTAGATGGGGCGTTTCCAAAAGAACTGTTCTGTAACCCTGCTTTTTCTGATATTTGTAAATGACTGAAGAAAAGTGGATATGTGGGTTGGTAACTTGCAGTTTGGGGCTCCACGTAGCATAGCGGTTAGTATCAGACGATTCCAGCTCGGAACAATGGAAATCGGAGTTCATTCCGGTGTTTTTTTCTGGAAGGAATTTGTACATCCTCTCCGTGATATTTATGGGTATTCTCACAAGGTAAACGAAAAAAAGAACACAACTTAGCGATTAAGCTGGGGTAAAATTGAGGTTACTGGACGCCGTGGCTCATTATTATTCGGTACATCTCTAAATGAATCAATGACACCTATGTGATATTGTGGACAGCGTAGAATTTCATCACAATAAGAAGTTCATACACAATAAAATTTTAAACTGAATTACAGAGTACATATTGTAGATTTGATCGCAGTGTGGAGGAACAGGAGAGTCGTGCTATGCAAGCCTATAGATCCCCCAACATTTCCAAAAAAGTTAATTTAGTGGTTCCGAAGGCTCATGACCTAAGAACTAGCAACTCCGGATTAGTGATCTGACGAGGGAAGAGATGCTAAGGACGTACAGGTAAATGTGTGGCAAACGACTTTTGCAGGAGTTCATTATTGGACTCTCTTCCAGCATTTGGTGCGACTGATGTAAGGAGCACGGGTTTTATACATGTACTGAAAGAGATTTAATATTCTAACTGGGGAGTTTGATGCAGCTGCCCTGGCATTAACATGTGGTATGCGCATGCCTGCTGTTGGTGGGGTGGGCGATGGAGTAGGAACTAGAACCACAGGTGAGCAAGTAGCATTGAACAAAAGGCAGAGACGAGGACAAGGAACGCCAAACTGAAGGCCAGACTGGACCCAGTTAATTATCCCGGTGGCTCCGAGGCCGAGGTCAGTTTATGTCACAAAAGGTGTGTAACACTTCAGACAGACGTACTTCGAACCTGGATTAATACGTAACGTAGTGAGCCAGCTATTACAAAGATCTGGTTCAGAGCAGAAAATGGCTGTCCCGGCAATAAAAGCTCTCACGCCCCCTAAAATCCGTTTGCAGATCGACCTACATACCCAGATCTGGTTGTCACCCAAATTCGTGGGCAACCCCATATTTAAAATGCCCCCTTAAAATGCGGACTTCACTAAATTCCACGTGCACCCCCAGATCTGCGCATATTCCCATATGCACATTAAATTATCCAGACGAAGATTCACTCCAAACACAAAATGGCGACCTGGACATTAAATTATCCGCACGCATCCCAAGGTCCGATACAGCCAGATCCGTCTGAACCATCATATACACCCACAGAAACTTTGCAACTCTCATATTCGTCGACACACCTCTAAATCTGCACAATCCCCAAATAGATCCGCAGCCCCATATCGGAGCACAGACCCCTAAATCAGCGCACGTGTGCAAATGCGTGTGCAAACCCATTTTAGAGAACACACCTAAATCCGTGCGCATCCCCGGGTTCATGCACTCCCCAAGACCGTGTGTACACCCGTTTTCGCCGACATAAACTAAATATTCGTAATCCCTATTCAGTGCGCACACCAAACCTGCAGAAACTCCCACATGCACATCAGATTTTCTCAGAGAAAGAATCATTTCAAGCAGTTGATACAATGGCATTCTCGTCATTAATAATCTTCACGTAGGCAAATATTCGTGCGCAAACCTTGATCCGCCAAACACAGCCAAATCTCTATGTATTTCAAATACATGTGCACGCCCATCTTTGAAAACACACGCCGAAATCTGCGCATATCAGCAAATCAGTGAGCTCTCCAAACACGCTGACACACCACATATATTACATTTTTCCAGAGCAAGAATCATTTCAAACAGTTCAGCAAATGGTTGTTTCGACATTAAAATTCCCATGTACCCCAAAATACGATTTGAACTGTAGATCGGCCGAGAGTCGCAACTCTCAGTTTAACAATAAATACGTGTGCATCCCATATTCAACAAGGTACGCCTAAATTTGCGCACATCGTAACATACGTGTGGACCCTAAATTCCAGAACAGATCCCTAAATGCCACATCCCCGGATTCATGTGCATTCCCAAAACCGTGTGAACCCCATATTCACAAAGACACCCCTAAGTCTGCACAGTCCCCAAAACAGTGTGAACCACAAACCCACTGGCATCCCTACATGCACATTAGATCATCCCAAAGCAAAGACCATTTCAACCAGTTCACAAAATGGCAGCCTAGTCGTTAAAAATCCACATGAAAGCCAAAACTTATTCGTCTACAAATCTTGATCCGCCAACACACCCAAAACGCATCCCCAAGTCTGTGCACATCACCTAATCAGTGCGTTCCCAAAGACGCTGACACCCCACATACAAAATAGATTCTTCCAGAGCAGGAATGATTTCAAACAGTTCAGAAAATGTCTGTTTCGGCATTTAAAATTCCCACGCACAGCAAAATGCGATTTCAAATGCAGATAGGGCGACAGCCACAACTCTAATGCGTGTCCCAAATCTGTGCGCACCCCCATATTTGATAACACACCCCCATATCCGTGCGCATCTCCAAATCCATGAACACACCAAAGCAGTGTGCACCTCCATATTCGCCGATGCTACCCTAAATCTGCGCAATTCACAATAGATTGTGCACCCAAGCCAGCTGACACATCCACTTTATAATGAGGTTATCATTTCAAACTGTTCAGAATATGACCGCCTTTTTTTTTATTAAGTATGATCGTGAACACACCATCGGAAATGCTAATCAAGACAACTTGTTCCCAAAGATAATTCTGCAAGGCCATACAGAGAGTTCACTGCTGCTTGGCGATAAAACATAAAAAATCGCATGTACAGTTAGGAATCATTTTTAAAAAAAGTAGAAATACTGGAGTCATGATGACCATGATGAAGTAAGCTGGAGGGAGACATTTGTACACATGCTGTCCTCCATAATTCAAAGAGATTGAAGGATCAGGTTGCAGGGTGACAAAACGTGACTGGAGCACTTGGCCCTAAAAACTAATGCCTGCCGGGAGAAAACAGCATCTGTACTTTCCGCACTTTCTCCAGCAGTTTTAGGACTAAATCCAGCCGGAATATAACTGGGTAAGGAAATGGGCCTCAACATTAAAAATCGGCACTCAGCCCGGAATGCGTGAGCAACTCCAAATCCAGGTGGAACATATGTGGAGCAATAATTATTTCAAACGGTTCACAAAATAGCAGGTTGCAGCATTGAATAACAAGATTACTGTTGAAAGTTCAAAGTGCATTTATTTTAAATGTATCTATAAATGAAACAAACTGAAGATGCGTCGCAACTCCAAATCGACCAAAATTACAAATCTGTGAGAAGCCGAAAAACGGTAAACATCCCGGTATTGGCTTATACACCCCTAAATATATGCACATCCCCAAATAAGTGTGCACCCCTGTATTCGACAACACACCGCTGAATCTGTACACATCGTCAAATCAGTGTTCATCTCAGTATTAGACGATGCACCGCTGAATCCGGACACATCACCAAATCCGTGTGCACCTGTAAATCTGCTTACGTCACTAAATAAGAGCGCAGCCCCAAATTCCATGTGCACTCAACCCGCTGACAACCGCATATGCACATTAGATTATCTCAGAATAAGAAACATCTTAAACAGTTAATCCCAAATCCGTGTGCTACCCCATATACGACAACACAGCCTAAATCTACGCACAACACCATTTCCGTGTGCGTCCCATACTCGAGAACACACCCCTAAATCTGCTCAATCGCCAGATAGATTTGTATCCACATATTCGAGAATGTAACCTTAAATAAGCTCAATATCCAATTCAGTATGCACCCCAAACCCGCTGACTCCTCTCAGATTCACAACAGATATTCCCAGCGCAGGAATCATTTCAAACAGTTCAGAACGTGGCTGCCTGGACTTTAAACTCCGCACGCAGCAAAAAATTCGTGATCAACTTCAAAACCGCTGATACATCCAAATTTGTGAGTAACCCGAAATCCACGTGCATCCCCATATCCGACAACGTACACCTAAATCTGTACGCATTCCCAAATCTGTGTGTACCCCAAAATATACGCACATCCTCAAGTAAGAGCTCGCCCCCAAATCCCGTGTGTGTGTGTGTGTGTGTACTTGTGTGTGTGTGTGTGTGTGTGTGTGTGTGTGTGTGTGTGTGCGTGTGTGTGTGGGGTGTGTGTGTGTGTGTGTGTCTGTGTGTGTGTGTGTGTGTGTGTGTGTGTGTGTGTGTGTGTGTATGTGTGTGTGTGTGTGTGTACTTGTGTGTGTGTGTGTGTGTGTGTGTGTGTGTGTGTGTGTGTGTGGGGTGTGTGTGTGTGTGTCTGTGTGTGTGTGTGTGTGTGTGTGTATGTGTGTGTGTGTGTGTGTGTGTGTGTGTTTGTGTGTGTATATATGAAGTTGCTGAGAAACCCAAATGCATTTTCGAATATATCAGACTGAGAATCATTTCAAATTGTGACATAATGGCTGCCTAAAACAGAAGAAAAAAAGAAATACAAGGACAGGTGTCGATGTTCAAATAACATTTTTGTGGTTCTATCTATAAATGGAACAACTTTGAGCTTCGCCATACCTACAAATGCGCAGACACACCAAATTTGTGAGAACACTGAGATCCGAGTGCACCTCCAAATCCGTGTGTACCCTTATGTCTATGTACAAATTGAAACCCGTGTACACACCTACTTGAAAACTAGATTATCCCAAAACCATTTCACAAAATGACAAAATATGCGTACACACCGATATCTGCACACTGTCCGCAAATCAAATTAATATGCGCCTCAAAAAAAAAACCGACAATCCCAAATCTGTGTGCGCCCCCAAAGTTATTGAGAAACATTCTAAGGAACAGGAAATATAAGTCAATTTTAATATGATAACCTGGATTTGCAGATGACACCTGGGTTCAGAGCGTGAGTGCACAGCGAAGTAGTTTATGAAATCTTTCAGCGTCAGTGAAACAGCTGGTAAAACGGACCTAACATTTTGCAGTTGGAATCTAATGTGACATTCCATCCAGATGGGATCAAGAGCCGCTGCACTTTGGCCGGACCTACCTTGGTCGACTTATACAATAATTGTTAGGGAATTGAGGAAAGAGGGAGAGCAGAGGGATCTGAGAATACAGTTCCATAATTCCTATGTAAGCTCATAGGATAGACCGACACCACGAAATCCGTGTGTACCCCTAAACCAGCCGCGGCGCACAAATCTGTGCGCTTCCCCGATCTAAGTGCACCAAAACATTAAAAAAAAACATGAAATATGTGCAAATTTACTTGGCATACCTATCCTTAAATCTTTGTGCTTCTCCAAATTATGGTGTTACCCACGTTGGCGGACAAATTCCTAACTCTTTGTGCATCCCCTAATCAATGTGAACGAAACCAAAGTTCCTCCCCCAAGCATGTGCGCAGAAACACATCCGTAAGCAACCCCCACATGAGTTGCAAACAAAAATCCACAGACAGTTCAATTCGTGTGCTCCCCCAAATCCACATGCAACCACAAATTCGTTCTCCCAAAACTCTCTGACACATTCCAATGCAGATTGGATTATCCCTGAGCAAGGATAATTTCGGAGAGCGCACAATATTACAGCAACAAGGCAACAGCCTCGAAATTCGTCATACCTCCAAATCCGTAGATCCACCAGTGTACAAGTGACAGAATCGTGATATTCGTCACATCCCCAAATACACCGCAAATGCCCACGTACACCAAAATTCATGTGCTATCGTAAATCCGCCGAGACACCCGAATCTGTGCTCATCTACTTATCCGTGTACCCCTCATATTCCAGAGCACACCCCTAAATCTGACGCATGCCCAAATCCAGGCGCAGCGCCAAAACTGTGTGCACTACATATTTGACTATTTTGCCTTAACTCTGTGTAATCTTCAATTCAATGGGCATCGCAAACCCGGTGACACCCGTACATGCACCGGACAGTATCACAGGGCAAGAATAATTTCGAACAGTTCACAAAATGCCTGCCTCCAGCATAAAGTTACAAGAATATCGGTGAAAAGTTCAAGGTGCATTGATTCTGAAATTATCTCTGAATGAAACAACCTTCAGATATCTAACAACTCCAAATCACTAAATCTGTTCTCATCCTCAGATTAGTGTGTGAGGACATATTTGCCGAAAACTGTAAACATCCACATACTGGCCTGCACACTCCTAGATCAATGAGCGTTACGAATAAGTGTGCACCTCTATATTGTCGGACACGTCACTAAATCTGTTCGCATCCCCAGACTGGTGTGTGAGGGCATATTTGCCGACACCGCCCTATATCTGTATAATCCCAAAATCAGTGCTCACTCCTGTTACGGATTCAGCAACAATAAATATATGAGTGATGCAGGGGTTTTTGTAACAAAGAAAACATTTATTAAACTCTGAAAAACAAACCCCCAAAAGTAAACTAACCACTCACGTAACCTGAAATCAGCTGCTGTGCGGCAGCTTAAACAGTTCTTAAAGCAATGAAGCTTGAACAGTTCTTAAAGCGATGTTGCAAAAACAGTTCTTCAAAGTAGTATTGCAAAAGTCCAAAAATGCTTAGTCCTTTTAAGGGAGAGACTTTTTAAGACGATTGAAATTCTCTTTAACGTCGTCTTGCTGCAGTTCCAGTTGAACTACTTTTCCCACGAAGAATTTACGAAGATGGAAAATAAAACGGCAGAAGGGCACTGACCTTTCCTTTTCAACACTGTACTAAATCCTTTCTGCTATTTCACAGGGATTAACACGAGCACAGTCAACGAATTCCTTCCGAATGAGGATCAAACAAGGTCGAACCTGTTTCACCGTCGAAATCGACTTTCCTCGATCTTTAACTCCCGAACTCCGATCTTCACTCTCCACTGATTCTCAAATAACAGTATTATAAAGAAACTGCTGGCAATGACCTTTTAAACTTTAGGCATTAAATAAAACTTCATCTTTCAACTTAACTGCGTCATAACATTAAATCACGCAGTGGAATGAAGTCAACCTGGCAAATCCAGCCACGAACTGCCCCTCCTCACAGGGAGGGGTGCTCCTTTTATATCCTGTAAAGAAAAAACTATCACATGACCTCTAATGGCGGGTAAAATGACGTCACCCCACAATCACAAGATCATTACCTCAAGTCCAAGATAGCTTCAAAACCTGTCACGCAACAGGGGTACACCACTGTCACGTGTCACGTGTACGTAACGCTCCATACAAGTTGTTTCCCCAACATGCATTATAGATTATCTCAGAGCAGGATTCATTTCAAATCGATTTCAAAATGACTGCTTCGACATTAAAATCAGTACGAATCCCAAAATGCATCTGCAATTCCAGATCGTTAGACACACACCAATCTGGGTGTAACCTGTGCACCTCCATATTAGATAACAGACGCATAAATCTGCGCACATTTCGCAAGTCCATATTCAACCATAAATCTGTGCGCATGACCTAGTAAGAGCTCTCCCTAAATCCATATGCACCCCAATCCTGACGACAAACCCGCATGCACGCTGGATTATCCGAAATCACGAATCATGTCAAACAGTTCACAAAATAGCTCCACGTTCAAAAATCTAGAACAAAGTTCCAAGTTCTATTATTAAAGTATCTGTAAGTGAAACAACCTTGTGATTCGTCTCGCCCCCCCAATCCACTGACGCACCCAAATCCGTGTGTACCCAAACTCGCCGAGCAGATGTCAAAATCTCTGAAAACCCCCAAATCCGAGGCCGCCCCTATATGTACAATTGTTTATCCTAGAGCGAGAAGCATTTCAAACATTTCACAAGATAGCTTAATCCACTTAAAAAAATAGCAAGACCAAGGCTCAACGTTAAAGTGCATTATTTATCCGAGTATCTGTAAAAGAAACAATTTGAATTTTGGCATTAACCCAATTCCTTTGACATCCAAAATCCACGTGCAGTCTTCTTTGTGGTGGCGTGTTGGGGAGGCAACATTAAGAAGAGGGACGCCTCACGTCTTAATAAGCTGGTAAGGAAGGCGGGCTCTGTCGTGGGCAAAGAACTGGAGTGTATAACATCGGTAGCAGAGCGAAGGGCGCTGAGTAGGCTACGGTCAATTATGGAAAACCCTGAACATCCTCTGCATAGCACCATCCAGAGACAGAGAAGCAGTTTCAGCGACAGGTTGCTATCGATGCAATGCTCCTCAGACAGGATGAAGAGATCGATACTCCCCAATGCCATTCGGCTTTACAATTCAACCGCCAGGATTAAGATATGTTAAAGTCCCGGGATTAGGACTGCGCTTAAGTTACCATTCAATGTATTTAAGAACTTTTTAAAAGCTATTTATTAATGCTTTTTGAGAGGGTGACTTTAGATGCATATCATATTTTTACTGAGTTAAGTATTGTATGTAATTAGTTTTGCTACAATAAGTGTATGGGACATTGGAAAAAATATTGAATTTCCCCATGGGGATGAATAAAGTATCTATCTATCTATCTATCTATCTATCTATCAAATCCGTATGCACACCCAAATGGGTGCGCACTCCGAACCCGTCAACTCCTCCCACTTACAGATTAGATTATCCGATAGGAGAAACAATTTCAAATAGTTCACAAAGTAGCAATCTCCAACTTAAAAATCACAGTCAGAGCAGAGTAGAAAACTGGAAGTGTATTTATTAATAAAGTACCTATCAATTAAACAACCGTGTGATTTGTGAGGATGCCGAATCCAAAGACACCCCCAAATCCGGAAGCAGCCTATGATCGTGTACATCACCAAACCTGCTGACACCCACTTATACACATTTGATTTTCCCAAAGGACGAATCATTTTAAAGTGCCAGCATTCACCTTAAAGCAATCGTGAGAAAATGGTGCATAGTTTAAAGTGCAGCTATTATTAAAAGCACTTTATGAAATGATTTTGAAATTCGCCACAACGCCAAATCGAACGACACCAACAAACTTATGTGCACCCGTATTGGCCGACACATCCCTAAACCTGTGCAACCTCCCAGTCAGAAAGCACCACGAAATACATATGTGGTCCCAAATCCCCAAACCATACACCCATATAATCACTGCACACGTTCTCGCCGAACCTCTCCTAAATCTGTGTACACCACTAAATCTGGATGTACCGCCAAATGCGCTGGAATACCCAAATGCACATTAGATTATTCTGGAGGTAGAATCATCTCCAACAGTTCAAAAAGCAGCTGGCTCATATGTTAATAACACTGAGAACAAAGATCAAGGTTCAAAGTGCATTTAGGTGCAGGGTTTGTATACATGAGATTCGTCACACTCACAGAACAAATCAGTGTGCGCCTGCAAACGCGCTGACAATACCAAATGCACATAAGAATAAGCTTGAGCAGGAATAATTTAAATCAGTTCACAGAATCGTCCTTAACCAATCAATAAAAATGAAGTACAAACTTGCAAGTGCATTTATTAAGTGTCGTTAAATATCCAGCGACAAGCCAGATCACCATGCACAACCAAATTCGTGTTGACCGCCGCAACACTCGTATTTGTGTTCATCCATTAATCAACGTTCATATCCACGTGCCTCATAGGTCTGTGCACATGTCAAGTGCGCACCCACAAATCAAAGTGCACCCCAAACGCGTTGACACCCTCCTTAGGCATAGCAGATAATAGTTCATATAGTAGCTGCCTCCACCGTCAATATCGTCGAAAGTAACTGGAGATAAAACAACCTTCAGATACGTCACACTGCAAATCAGAAAACACCACAGATCTCTGGGAATCCCAAAATCAATAAACACCCGTGCATTGGGCTACACAACTAACAACTCGAAATCAGTGTGCTCCTCTGTATTGACGGTCATCAGTAAATCAGTAAATCTGCTCACATCACAAATCAGTCTGCCACCCATATATGCCGAAACTGTACAGATCTGCGCAATCCCAGAATCGGTGCGCACTCTAAACCAGCTGACAGCCCAGATGGATTATCACAGGCCAGCATTCATTTCAAACAATTCAGAAACCGACGGTCTCAGGATTAGAAATCCACATGTACGTCAACATCCTTTTGAAATCGGCGACACACCCAAATCTGCGTGTCAACCCAAATCCATCTGCAACCCCAAATCTGAACACATCCTCAAATACGAGCGCACCACAAAATGCATGTGTATCCCAATTCGGTGAAAACCCTACAAACATATTAGTTGACCCAGGTGGATAATCAGTTCAAACAGTTAATGGCTGTCTTGACATAAAATAAACACGCCCTACTCACGTCACAGCCAGATCACCCCAATTCTATATGCACCCAGAAAAACGTGGAGTCTCACATCTTTGCCAACTACACTAAATCTGCTATACCCAAATAGGTGCGCACCCCTATCGGAGCACAATACCTGATCAATTTGCAAAACCCTTTATGAGAGATCGCCCCTAAATCCATGCACATCCCGAGATCCATATGAACCCCAACACCGTGTGCAACCCATTTTCGACGACAAAAACTAAAATTGCTCAGTCGCCAATTCAGTGCACGCCCCAAACCCGCGGACTCCGCCACAGGCACATGAGAGTTTTTTGGAGCAACACATGAGACAATGGCAGCCTGAACATTAATAATCCGCATGCTACCAAAGATCCGTCTGCTAACCTTGATCCGCCAACTCACGCAAATCTCTGTGGACCAAAATCCGCCCATGACCGAAAAGGCAACCACAAATCTGCGTACCTCTCTAAATACATGTGCATCCTCGAATTGGTGTGCGTTACCAAATCAACGCGCACCCGAAAACACGCTGAGATCCCATTTGTGGGACTCGTTGTACACAGATTTTAAGATTATTCATTTGAGATAATCTAGTTTGCATGTGTGTGTCCACGGTTTTGATGTTGTGCAAAGATATGGGGATGCATTGGCATTTGGAGGTTCTCACGGATTTCTCACGTATTTGGGGTGTCTGCGAGTTTGGGGGTGTGCCGAATCACAAAGTTGTTTCATTTGGATCACGTGAATAATATACGTAATTTGAAATTTGACAAGAGCTATTTAAAATTGTTTATATTCTGGGATAACCTAATGTGCAAGTTGGTTTCACCGCGGCTGTGATACTCGCATGTGTTTTAGGGTGCGCTCTTATTTGAGGTGCTGCACATATCTGAGGTGTACCTGCATTTGGGGATGTGTACAGGTGGGTGTAAACACGGAGTTGGGGTCGATAAAGATCTGGGCGTGTCGGCGGATCTGGATTGGCAATGGATTTTGGGTAGTTTGCGAACTTTAATGTCGAGGCATCCATTTTATGAATTCTTGAGATTGTTCTAATGTGCATGTCGGGATGTCAGCGGTTTTGGGTTCGTACTGAATTGGGAACCGCAGAAATTTAATACTGCCGGAGAATAAGGCGTGCGCACTGCTATCTTGTGAACATGGATTTGGGGATGCACACGGATTTAAAGGTGAGTTCTCAAATATGGCATAAGAGCAGTTTTAGGCCACATGGCTCATCGGGTCTATTCCGCCGTTCAATCATAGCTGATGCATTTCACGTCCTCAGCCCCATTCCTCGACCTTCTCTCCGCAAACTTGAATGCCATGGGCAATCAAGGATATATAAGGCTCTGCCATTAATACACCCAACGAGCTGGCCTGCACATATATTCGAGTGAAACAGGAGCCGAGGAGTACATGAGGAACATTACAATCCTACACTCTACTTCTCTGTCTCTGGCTGTCTGTCTGTTCACTTGTCGGTCAATCTGACTATCAGAATCTCAGTCTGTTTGACTGTCAGACACTCAGACTCCTAGACTCTCTCACACACTCAGACAGACAGACACATACCCACAAACACACCCACACCCCCCACACACAGACCCACAGGTGCAAAAACACAGACACAGACACCGAACCACACGCGCATAAACACACATACACTCACTAACGCACACACATAAACAACACCGTATCTGACGCTTGTCCTTCTTTCATTCACTTCCAGTCGACCTGTATCTGTGCATCTCCCAATTTACAGTTCTGTTTACTTTTTCATTATTTAAACGGTCTGCCCATTCTTTTGCAGATTGAAACATTCCTTCTCAAATTTCGTTTTACGTCAGGTAGACTTGAGATGTTGATAAAATTCTATAACATCAGCAACATAACAAAATGCTGGAAGATATCAGCAGACATTTTTCAGCTCTTTGTGTGTATTCCCTTGTATTTTCAGCGTCCGCAGAATTTCTCATGTTTGTCCAAGAGCAACAAGGACATCCGAGCGTTGCCATCCCGACTTTATTGTGTGTGTGTGTGTGTGTGTGTGAGTGTGTGTGTGTGTGTGTGTCTGTGTGTGTGTGTGTGTGTGTGTGTGTGTGTGTGTGTGTGTGTGTGTGTGTGTGTGTGTGTGTGTCTATGAGTGTGTGTCTGTATCTGTGTGTGCTTGAGTGTGCGTGCGTGTGTATGCAGCCAGGAGGCTATTGAAGGACTGAGGCACAGTACGAAATGGGTAACTACAGGGACTGAAGTTAAATGTCGGGCGCTGTCGGTGAACTCCGTTTACAGATAAGTGATTAGCTAACAACAAACCTGAAATCTGAAAATGCAGCTACACTCTGACAAAGATCCGTCTTTGTAATCAGAGCTTCGGCATTATTTTCACCAGATGAGCAATACTGAGGTAATGGCCAGGAAATTTGCTCTATTTGTATTCAACCGGCCAAATATTTACGTGAGCGACAGTGGTATTGAATTAAGTTGTTTGTTCATGTATCTTTAACAAATAAAGTCAGTCAGGGGTATAACCGTATATCTGGAGACTGATCGTCTGTATAAATAGCGCCGTTCTGAATGCATCAGATCAGAGTTTCTTGCCGGAGCTGTGAATTCAGAAACAACAGAGTCACAGATTCTCCCTGAAATGGTGTATCCAGTCGTTTGGCGGATAGAGGACATTTACTATCCTTTCATTTCAGCCTTTGGAATTCCCGGTAAGTTGCAGTGTCAGAGCCACAGGAGAATTGACATTTAATTCCAATATTGCGAATGTTTCTATCGCTGGTTTCCACCGCCGCATGTCCAGTCCCAATATTCGGCATTTCAAGAATGGATTGTAAGGATTGGGATGTGGAGTCTGCGATTTGGATCTAGAAACAAATGGATCGGTAACCATCAGCGCAATTCAAAGAGTCTAGCTGTTTCTCAATAATGTGATGTTAGTGCTTCTTTACTTTTGGTCTTATAGCAGCTAAACAGCATTTACACACATTGTGTTTACCAATTGATTGTCTGCATTTGTATGTGAGCGGTTATCTGAAATAGGTTTATCAATCAAACCATTGACAGGTAGTAACACTTCAGCAAATGTGAGGAGTTCCATGTTGTGGAATAAAACGTGTGGATTTTTACTGAATCTGTGCGCTATGATTTGTTCCGCCATTTAGCACGACAGACGTGTTGCTTCATAGTTATCTATATTGTGAAATACATTCTACTATATCTATATTTGACACTGTTATAGGCATATGATTAGGACAATGAGCTTGGTGCTGGACGTTGAATTCCTCTTCCCTGCCCCACCCCCCGTGAGGGATTTAGAGGGGCATGTCATGTTTGTCTGTGAGGTTTGTTAGAATGCGCTTTATTTGTTGGAATCAGTCAATGTTCTGTTGTAGTGTGAGTGATCTGACAAATGCTGGAATAGGAAACAAACACGGAGAATGCTGGAAGGACGAAGCACCAGCAACTTGGTTTGGAAATAGAAGCGAGTAACACTCTCATATTCGGGGATCCTCAGGGAATATTTCTCAGAAGAGACACGAGCTTTTTTTTCCCATTTATTCCATTTGGCCTGGATGTGTTTTCAGCATTTCCTGTTTTTGTTCCGCCCTTTGACTGTTCTGTTGCTGAACGGAAGCACCAAGGATGTTGATGATTCTCAAATGGAAGAATCCCTCCACGTATTCGTTCCATCCTTTCGGGACGTGGAAGGCAACGGTGGAAAATGACCCAGTATTGATTCTGAGGAGTCTTCAGCTTTCCGCTAACACTTCAGATTTCGGGGATCAGTAATGAATCGGTATTGAGATCACATTGACTCTGTTTTACCGTGTAAACTCCGTCCCTGACTCTAGCAGCTCTGAGCACTCGCTTGAACACCACTAAATGCAGCAAAACGGTGAAATATTACAGAATCCCCTCACGCTGCTACATTAGTTTCTGATCAGAAAGTTCTAAACTTGCTGTTTCTGTTTCTCTTCCAGCGAACTTGGTGGCGATTGTGATCCTGTCCCGGGGAACGTGCGGTCTCTCCAAATGTGTCACTCACTACATGGTGGGAATGGCAGCGGCCGATCTCCTGGTCGTTATTTCCGATCCGCTGCTGAGGTGGACAGCGAAGATTTATTTTCCCCAATCATTCCTGTTCTTCACTCCCGTGTGCAAACTCTGTTTTTGGTTGACTTTTGCGAGCACTGCGACCTCTGTCTGGCTGACTGTCGCTTTCACCGTCGATCGATTTGTGGCTATGTGCTGTGAGAAGCTGAAAACAAAATATTGCACCGAGAGAACGGCAGCTGTGGTTATCGGGACAGTGAGTGTGCTGGCCTGTTTGGAGAGTGTCCCCTGGAGCTTTACATTGGAGCATGTTCTAATAATTAATGGTCTTCCCTGGGATTGTGCTTACAAACCGAGCTTCATTAACTCTCCTTCCTGGGCGGCATTTGAGTTGTTACACCGGATTTTAACCCCTTGTGTCGCATTCTTTCTGATTTTGCTGTTCAATGTTCTGACTGTCAGAAGGATTTTAACGGCCAGTCGTGCCCGCAGGGGGCTGAAGGGACAAAGGAGCGGAGAGAATGACAAGGACAGGGAGGTGGAAAACCGACGCAAGGCCATCGTTCTACTCTTCAGCATTACCGGTAGTTTCATATTGTTGTGGATAACACAGGTGGTATTTTATATCTATCAACGGATTTCAATGAGTTCTGGTTATTCTGTCACCGATCCCCGTTACATCACAGAAACGACAGCGGGGATGCTACAGGTTCTCAGCTCCTGCACCAACACGTGTATTTACGCCCTGACCCAGAGCAAATTTCGAGAGGAACTGAAGAAAGGGGTGACATACCCGCTGATTCGGATTTTGAAACTCAGTAATCGTTATAAATAAATGTTGTGATGCATTTCATTTCAGCTGCTTTCCTGTAAAATTTTCTATTCTCCTACTTCTGGGAAAAGATCAGGCCTGATGAATGGTGTCTGTCAGAATTGTGTTCTCCCTGGTTGCTGCCTGGTCTGCTGAGTTCCTTCAGCATTTTGAGTTTGTTCTCTTACAGTAGCATAACAGCTGTTTACAGCTGTTCCCCACAACTCACTGGCCTCAGCATCCAGAGACATCCTTGTTGCACCTTACCTCCCGGATCGATTAAATTGATTTTTGAGGCTAACCTTTTATCCCTGGATCCTGGTTCTGAAAAAATATAGGAGCTTGTAACCCCTCTCTTTTGCTTTCACTTTCTGACTTCACTTATCAACCATGGTATTGTCCTTCTTCCGTTCGAAAATTTCATCTTATTTGGAATAAACCGTTGCTGATCTGCTGTCCTTCCTGCTAAGTTTTCTTCCCAGTCACCCTTGGTCGGTTCCCTTCTCATGTTATTGTAATTTTCTTTATTCCACTGAAATACCGACACATTCGAATTCAGTTCCTTCTTCCACTCAAATTTCAAAGTGAATTCGATCATATTGTGAATACTACATAAATGTCCCTTAACCTTAACCTCTTTATCACCTCCGGAACGTTGTACAGCACCTTATCTACCACAGCCGATCCCCGAGTAGGCTTAACAACAAGCTGTTCTAAAATGCCACTCTCAGACATCCTGCAAGTTCTCTGTCTTGAGGTCCAGTACTGGCCTGGTTTTCCCAATCCAGTTTCATGTTAAAGTCTCTAACGATTATCATCACGTTGGTCTTCCGCTATAATTTGTACTCAACACCCCAGATGTTGTTTGGATGCCTGATGACAACTGCCATTGGGGTTTTACCCTTGTCCTTTGTTAAATCAACCCATAGGGTTCTCTACACTTCCTGTACCTATGTCATCCCTTTCTAATGATTTAATATTCTTATACTGTTACGTACCCGTGACACGTGACAGTGGTACCCTTGTCACGTGACTGGGGTCGAAGTTGTACTGGACTTGAGGTAATGGTCTTGTGATGGTGGAGTGATGTCATTTTCCCGCCAGTAGAGGTCATGTAACAGGTTTTTTTTACAGGGTATAAAAGGAAGACCCACCCTGTCAGGTGGGGCAGTTCGTGGCGGGATTTGCCAAGCTGACTTCATGTCCCTGCGTGATTTAATGTGATGACGCAGTTTAGTTGAAAAATGAAGTTTTATATAATGCCTAAAGTTTAAAAGGTCATCGCCAACAGTTTCTTTACTGTGGAGAGTGAAGATAAAAGTTTGGATGATAAAAATCGAGGAGAATCGATTTTCGACGGTGGATTGGTCTCGACCTTATTTGATCCTCATTCGGAAGGATTTCGTTGACTGTTCTCGTGTTAATCTCCGCTGGGATAGCGGGAGATTGAGGACAGAGTGTGCAAGAAGAGGTTAGTGCCTTTAAGCCGTTATATTCCATAAAATTCTTCGTGGGAAAGTTCGACGCCGGGGGAATCGAAGGACATCGACGTGGAAGAGAATTTAAATCGCTTTAAAATGTCTCTCCTTTTAAAAGGACTGTGAGCTTTTGAACTTTCGGCATACCGCTTTAAAGAACTGTTTTTTTTTTTCAATACCGCTTTAAAGACTGTTTGGACTGCAACGCTATTAAGAACTGTTTACGCTGTCTCACAGCAGCTGTTTTCCGGTTACGTTTGAGTTTGTTTACTTTTGAGGGGGTTTGTTTTCAGTGTTTAATAAACATGTTATTTGTTATAAAAACCCTTGCCTAACTCATATATATTTATTGTTGCCTGAATACGTAACAATACAGATTGCCAGACCACACCCTCTGCCTATTAATTAACTTTCCAATGCACAGCATATCCTTAAACGGTCAGCACGTAATGGCGGCCTTCCTTTAGGCAAGTTTCAGAGATGGCCACAACGTCATACTTGGCTGTCTGTAGCTGAATTTCCAGATCGTCCATTTTCTTTCATGCTGCGTGTATTCAAATGTAACATTCCTGGTGCAGTTTTTTGTTTCTTTCTGTTTTAAGGGCACAACGCTTCTATTGACCTGTAACGCATCCCACTGGCTGTGATTATGCCTCAGCTCTTGGATGTCTTTTCTGTCATCTCCGCTGTACGCTATTTTTCTGTTTCCCCGTCCTTCAGCCCTGTCACTCCGGTTCCCATCCGGCTGCCAAATTAGGTTAAACCATCCCGAACAGCGCCATTAAACCTGCCTGCTCGGACATTGGTCCCATTTGGGTTCAGGTGGAACCCATCCTTTTTCTGCAGGTCGTATGTTCCGCAGAAGAGGCCCCGATAATCTGGGAATTTTAAGCCCTGCCCTCTACACCCGTCCCTTAGCCAGGATTAATTTAATATGTCTGATCCTGCTATTCTTGCGTTCGTTATAATGTCGCTCAGGCAGCAAACTTCAGATTGCTAGTTCTACTAAAGCTGAGGGCTATCTTGCACGGTGAACAGTGGCAGTTGTAGTTGCGATGCAAAACGTGTTTGTGAGCTATGCGCAACACTTTCTGTTATGAACATTTTGTGTCATTTGTCACCCCTTACATTGTCGTACAATTGCACCATGACAGAGGGTCTGCAGAGGCAGTGGAAAGAACCAATGTTCCATCACCCTCAGTTTTGGCATCAGTGCCCAGACACTATACAGTCTCCTTCTGAGCCGAGTCCTCCAGGTCCTGCTACAAAATCCATGAATCTTTGCAACGCCTTTCTGGGTTATTCGCAAACTTCCGGAGGCGGTTGAACAGATATGTACATAGCATTCCAACAGTTTTCCTACCAGCATAGAACAGTACAGCATGGGCCCTATGTTGATCAGAGCCAACTGAACTGATCAGTTCATGTCACACTTCTGCCATCACAAGGTCCACATCCCTCCATTCTCCACATAGTCATGTGTATCTAATAGCCGGTATCGCATCTGCCTCACGCACAATCCCTGGCATTCATTCCAGATACACACCACTATGTGTATGAAAACATTCCGAGTCAAGTTTAGAACTACGGCTTTTTTAGGTTGATTATTCTTACAGCAATTGTGAGGGGAAAAATATACAGTATTACACGAAATTACAAAGTAAATAAAAAAAATAAACAGTGTGAAAAAGGACTTATGAGGTACTGTTCCACAATTCAAATTGAATACATGCCCTCTGATATTAGACACTTCAACTGCAGGGCAAAATACCGGCTGTCCGCTCTGTCTATGCATCTCATGTTCACCCAAGTGCACATTAGATTATCCTTGATAAGCAATCATTTCAAATAATTCTAAAATATCCGGCTCACATTAGAATAATAATAATAAAAAACAAAAACAAAAATAAAAAAACTGTGCTCAAGGTGCAAATATTATTGCAGTTTTATATAAATGAAACATCGTTGAGATTTGTCACTATCCCCGAAGCTCACAGACAAAAGTTCGTGTGCACCTATATTCGCCGTCGTTCCCCTGAATCTGCGCACACCCATAAATCCCTAAACGCAACATAATCCTTCCACAACGCCTAATCCGTGTGCACTCCAAATGTGTGTACAACCTCAAACCCACTAATGGACCCATATGCAAAATTGCTTATCCCAGAGAAAGAATAATTTCAAACACTTCACCTTAAAGATACCACAAGAACGATGTTAAAAATTGAAATGCTTAAAACATTGTTAAAAACAATTTTGAAACTCGTCTGGACCCCTCACCCACCGACACTCCGTTATCAGTGTGCACATCCATATCGATGATAATCTCTATAGTCGATGACATATCCTGAAATCTGTGCTCATTCGCAAATCCGTAAACTCGAATTTGTTTGCTATGTCTCCCCTCTCACAGTGACACTGAGACACATTTTTCCCTTATTAGGGAGAAAGAGCCTATGGAATGTCGAATTACACGGTGAACGAGTAGTCTTTGAGGTACAGTAAGTCTCTGTCCTTATTGATTCTTTGTTGCACGCTTGAGTGCGCGGAGGGAGGCCGCGATGCTTATTTTGCTGACGGGGAAGGGGATCGCTGCTCAGCTGCCGCTTGCGCGTGGGACGGGGGGAAGCGGCTGGCGGGGAGCATTAGGTTTTTAACATTCATTACAGCTGTCATTCATGCTTTGGTGCAGACCTCTGTTTTGGTCGATGTTTGCGAAGAAAAATATTTTCAGGATTTATATTATACACATTTCTGTGACATTATTCTTACCTTTGAAACCTTTGAATCCTTTGAAATTTCTTCAGCAGTTTTGATCGGCGAACAACGTCAGCCAACGAAAACAGCGATAAGAGTTTAAAAGAAGACGTTTACTTCTTCAGCGGTTTACTTCTTCACGACTGAGCAAGCGCGTGGACGTCAGCCAGGGAGAAGAGCGAGTAGAGTTTAAAAGGAGTAAACTTTAGAGAGCGGACGTCAGGGGAGCGGGCGACAGAGTGGAGAGAAAGGGAATAGGAAGGCTTTGCTTCAATGGGTCTTCGGCGATAACGGGTTGCGGCGAGGTAGATTGACTGTGTAGAATACAGACAGGAAAAAAGGGCGTGAGGCCGTTATTCTGTGCTCGGTGTCACATGTGGGAAGTACTTAGGGACCGTGTTAGGGAACTGCAGATGCAGCTCAATTACGTTGGTCTGTTCAGGTATAGTGAGCAGGTGATAGATAGGAGCTATGTGCAGGTAGACACACCGAGTCCTAGGGAATCAGATAAGTGGGTAACCGGCTGGAGAGGGAACGGCAGGATCAGAGACTAGAGAGCACCCCTGTTGCTTTTCACCTTGACAATAGTATAGCTTGAGTACTGTTGGGGGACGGCCTACCTGGGGGAAGCAACAGTGGCCGTGCATTTGACGAGGGACTCCACCAAACGCTTATTGAGAAAGTAAGGAGGCATGGAATCCATGGGGCTTTAGAACTGGCTTGCCCACAGAAGGCAAAACTGAGTTTCAGATGGGTCATATTCTGCATAGAGGTCGGTCACCAGTGGTCTGCCACAGGTATCTGCTCTGGGACCCCCACACTTTGTGAGTTTTTTAAATGACCTGGATGAAGATGTGAGGAGATGGGTTACTAAATTAGCTGATGACAAGGTTGGAGGTATTGTGGATAGTGTGGAGGGCAGTCAGACGTCACAGGGGACGTTGATAGGATGCTAAACGTGATTGGCAAGTGGCAGATGCAGTTCATCACAAAGTGTGAGATGGTTCATTTCGGTAGGTCAAATATTACGGCAGAATATGATATTAACGGTAAGACTCTTGGTAGTGTGGAAGATCAGAGGGATCTTAGGGGTCCGCGTCCGTAGGACACTGAAAGCTGCTGCACATATTGACTCTGTGGTTAAGAAGGCATACAGTTGCATTGTCCTTCATCAATCGCAGGACTGAGTTTAGGAACTTAACGCCGAGTTTAATGTTGCAGTTATATAGGACCCTGGTCAGACTCCACTTGGAGTACAGTGCTCAATTTCGGTCGCCTCTCTACAGGAAAGCCGTGGAAACCATAGAAAAAGGGTGCAGAGGAGACTTACAAGGATGTTGCTTTGATTGGGGAGCATGCCTAATGAGAATAGGTTGAGTGAGCTCGACCTTTCTTCCTTGCAACGCCGGAGGTTGAGATGTGATCTGATAGAGTTGAATAGGATGATGAGAGACACTGATCCTGTGAAAGTCGGAGGCTATTTATTTTCCCACGGCTGAAATGGGTAGCACGAGAGGGGACAGTTTTAAGGTGCTTGGAAGCAGGTGCAGGAGATATCAGGGGTAGTTTTTTACGCAGAGAGTGGTGAGTGCGTCGAATGGGCTGCCGGCGATGGTAGCGGAGGCGGATATAATAGGGTCTTTTAAGAGAGTCGTGGACAGATACATGGAGCTCAGAAAAATAGAGCGCTATAAGTAACCTTAGGTAATGTCTAAGTTAAGGATATGATCGGCGCAGCTTTGTGGGCTGAAGGCCCTGTATTGTGCTGTAGGTTTTCTATGTTTATGTTTCTATGTTTCTAATCGACAATGGCGCTGACACCCCCATATACACATTCGTTATCCCAGAGGAAAAATAAACATCATTTCAAACAGTTCACACAATAGCTGCCTCCACCTTACAGAAATAGCAAGGCCAAAGTTCAGTTTATACATGCATTATAAACATGTAATAAAATATCTATAAATGAAACAATCTTGAGTTTCGTCACACCTCCAAATGCACTGACACCTTGCAAATCCGTGTGCATTCAAATATTCGCAGACACATCCCAAAATCTGCGGACATTCCTATATCCGTGAACACCTCAAATCCGTGACCGTATCTACAGAAACACCTATTGCACATTTGATCATCCCAGCAAAACTATCATTTGACACGTTTCAGAATGTAAATGTCTCCACCTTAAAGCTACTGCAAGTACAAACTTAAGTATCCGTAAATGATACAAATTTGAGACTAGCCAAACCCCAAATCCATCGGCATCCATTAATCCTTGTGCACCTATAGGCGCTGATACACCCCTAAATCCCCAAATCGGCACGCACTGTCCAAGTCCGAGTGCAAAACAAAATGCATACGGATCACCAAAATCTCTGACAGCTGCGCATGCACAATTGATTATCCCAGATAAAGATTCCCTTCAAACACTGCAGAAAATGTTTTTTTTCCACCTTAAAAATAGAGCAAGAATGGCGATCAACATTTAAAGTTCGTTTATCATGAGGGTATCTATAAAATAAAACACCCTTGAGTTTGTCACATTTCTACGTACACCTTTCCATTCGCAGCCATTTTCAACACACCCCTCAATGTGCGCACATCCCCAAATCCGCACGCACCCTCAGACCATGTGCGCAGACCCAAATCCATCTGCAGCACCCAGCAAACATGCAACCCAGAAATCAGTGCGCACCACATAATACACCGACATCCCCAAATCTGTGTGCACTCCCAACTTCTCCAGCAGAGGTAAATCTGAGTACATCCGCAAATCCACTGTCACCGCCACGTGCGCATTAGATTATCCCAGAGCGAGAAACATTCTTGTAATTGCTGTCTCTGCTTTAAGCAATATCAGGGACAAAGTTCAAAATTCAAAGTCCCTTGAGATTCATCACACCGCAGATCGCCTGTATTCCGTGCGCACTCCTAATCCCGCCGACGCACCCGAATCTCTGTCCACTCCCATTCCGAATTCAACAAACTATTCGAAACCACACACCAAAATCTCTGCACACCCAAAGACCGCGTGCATCTCTATTTGGTGTACAGATCCATAACTCTTTTCGCATCCACTAAGTACGATACACCCGCATTTGCCGACGAATGTCTAACTCTGTGAGCATCCCCAAACCCGTGTGCACCATATCCGTGTTTACACCCAAATCTGTGTTTTCCTCAAACCGGAAACAACCCCAACATCAGCGTGCAGACCCAAATCCACAGGAAGCCCAAATACCTGTGTTCCCCCAAATCCTCAAGCAAACACAAATATGTGCACCCCATGCCGGCTGACACCACCTGCCCTCCACACCCCGCCATGCACATGAGATTATCGCTGAACAAGAATCATTACAGTGAGTTCATAAAATAGCTGTCTCATTAAAACAATATCGAGTTTCGTCATACATCCGAATGTGCAGATACCGTACAGGTGTGTAAACGTGACAGAGCCACAGTCACAAATGTGCATACACACCCAAATTCGTGTGCATCCATAAATACGCTGAGACACCCCAATCTGTGGTCATCTACCAATTCGTGCGAATCCCCATATCCAAGCGGTTGCTCATATCCCAAGTAAGTGCGCACCCCAAGCCCGCTGATACCCCAACATGCACAGTGGAATACCCCAAAGGAATAATCATTTCACACAGTTCACAAAATAGCTGACTCCATTATAAAACCACAAGAGTACCGATGAAATGTCAATGTGCATTGATTATGAACGTTTCTGTGAATGAAATGTTAACATGCGTCACAAGTGCAAATCCAGTGACACCACAAATCTTTTCCGTTTTCCCAAATCGGTGAGCACCTTTATTTGCCGGACACTGCACTGAATCTGTGCAATCCGTAAATCAGTGCGCACCACAAACACACTGCCAACGCCACATGCATTTTAGTTTAACTCAAAGCAGAATCATTTCAAAAGGATCTGAAAATGGGTTCTTTCGACATTAAAAATCCGCAAGCAGCCTAAACTTCGATTGCAACGTCAAATCGGCGGACACACCCATGTCTCCCATGTCTGGGTATAACTGCAAATCCGTGTGCACCCGGATACTGGAGAACACACCCTCAACCTGCGAACGTCGCTAATTCCTTGTGCAACACCAAATCTGCGCACATCACCAAATTCGAGCAACCCAAATTCAAAGTACACCGCATAAAGATAGACAACCCCACATGCACACTAGTTTATCCAAAAGCAACAGTCGTATCAAACAGTTCACAAAATAGCTCCCCTCACCTTCAAAGTTGAAAGTTGACGTACACAACGCTGGAAGAACTCAGCAGGTCAGTCAGCATCCGTGAGAAAGGAGTAGCCAACGTTTCGGGCCGAGACCCATCGTCCGGAATGCGGGGTGGGGGGGGGGGCGGACAGAAGCCCAGTAATAGAGATAGGGGAGGGGGTAGGCCCTATAGACAGGTGTATGCGGTTGAGTCGAAACCAGGGTCAAACATAATGGAATGGTGAAGCAGGCTCAATGGGCAGAATAGCCTAGTTATCCCCCCATGCCTTATTGTCTAAGGGAATCGTAGAACGGCAAGGCGGCGGCGGGGCAGCTACCAGACGGTGGTGATGTGAAGGTACGGAGATAAGATAAATAAGCTATTGGGAATGGGGGATGATGAAGGGGAGGGTGGACTTCACTGGACGTTTGAGAAACCGATGTTCACGCCATCAAATTGGAGGCTACTCAGACGGAATTCCAGTTGTCGCTCCTCAGACCTGAGTGTGGCCATATCGCGGAAATGGAGGAGGCCGTGGACTGACATGTCGTGTTGAATCAAAATTGATGTACACTGGAGATCCCGCTATTTCCAGCGGATGGAGCTTACAATTGGCTATAACATGCTCTTTTCCGTCTAACGTATTGTTTGTAAACATCATTTTGGGTTGCTTACGTTTTGTCGATATGAAACATTTGAATAACATACGGTTGACATAAATCTAATTCAGGCTTCATTAACTCTTTACTGGTTTATAGTTTATATGTTTTTAAATTGCTGAATTATGGAAGCGAATAAAATTAATTCATACTATCTTCTTTCTTTAATTACAATCTGTAGGGCTCACTTTGGGGTCAATTAGCTCTACTTCACGGAAAAAAAAGCAAACAAACAAGTGGTCAGGGATTTACTCCACAGTTCTCTGCACCACAGTCCATCTCAGCTGCTGGTGGGAATGCACAATTAAGTTGATCTGGCAAACGCCATTGATTAAAAATCCGCCCCTCTTCTTCACGTTAGGCAATTGTTCATTTGATAGGAGTAGACTCGAGTGCATACAGTAGATTACCTAACCAGCGTAAGACTAGTTGGGACGTCAGACAATTAGGTTCCCGGGCTGGAATATGAACAGACGGACATGTCCAAATTCTGACTGGTGGGCGGATTTCCAGCGAAGTTTTCTGACTGATATATCGCGGGGCTAATAAGGAACTGTGGCGCCAGAACGGAACTTCACCCCACCCCCTTCTCTCTCTCTCTCTCTCTCTCTCTCTCTCTCTCGCTCTCTCTCTCTCACACACACACACACCACACACACACACACACACACACACACACACACACACACACACACACACACACACACACACACACACACACACACACACAATCTCGTAGCTTCCGGCCAATTGGGACAATACGTCCGAGTACCGAGTATAACAACTGGGGGATCAGTTGATGAATGGGAGGAGCTGCAGCCCGGAATGAAGCTGCTACTGCTGCCTTTGGTTTAGGCTCAAGTCGGGGCTTTATTAATGAACAGAAAAATCTTGAATTTCCACTGAGTCACCACGTAAATAAGGGCATTCCTGCAACAGCTAATTTCCCTCAGCAAATAGCCGAAGAAGTGAAATATCCGTTCCGAAATATTGAAATCAAATCCTTTTCCCGAGAGCTGAAAATATTGAAATTAACAAAGAATATTATCCACAGGTGTATGAAGCTTCCGGGATAGAGTAAAAAGTAAAACCACGAGACCTCCTCCTGCTCACCATCTCCGGATCACTGCGATTATCCTCGTTGTTCCGATCCCGTAACCGCTTAAGGACCCGGCTGGCCACTGCAATGAGAGAGAGAGAAAGAGGAGAGGGAGAGAGAGAGAGAGAGAGAGGAGAGGAGAGAGAGAGAGGAGAGAGAGAGAGAGAGGAGAGGAGGAGAGAGAGAGAGAGAGGAGAGAGAGAGGAGAGAGAGGAGAGAGAGAGAGAGAGAGAAGGGAGAGAGAGAGAGAGAAATTTATCTTCACTCGGTTCTTTGTTTCCTGTCTGCCTGTATAGAGACGGATTTCATGGATGCATATAGAAAATATACTTTGAAAATAAATGAGCTTTGAACATTGAAATCTGATTCTATTTTTTTTAATTTTAAAAGCCAATCATATCGCTTCCCACTATATACTGTTTTTGCAATTTATATGCCCCAAATTTTAACTCACGTATCTAACCTGTGCCTTCTGCAATACGCCCAGGAATTCCAACAGTGACGTACAGGCACAGAGGTCACTGAAGGTGCACAAACACGTGGACAGAATGAAGGCATCCAATGGGATACCCGTCTTTTGTGGCCGGGCACAAGAAGAGGAGTGTGAGGTTAAGGGGCGTTCGGAGGAATGAATGCTTCTGGAAGTAACAATCTGGAACACAGAGCCTGAGCGAATTATGCAGGCAGGTATTTAAGGACCATTTTCTGGAACACTTGATTCATCAAAATAGCTGGCAACAGACCAAATGCTGAATTGGAAGAGACAGACTTTCGATTATCAGCATTGACACGATGGGCTCTGACCCTGCGCTGGGAATCTGCAATACAGAACTTCAACCGAACTGACCTGAAACATTCAAAAACATTGTAATGAATTTCTATTGATCGAGGGTAAAATAATGAAACATCATTTTACATGGGAAAGGGGTGAGGCGTTGTGGATAATACTGGAGAGGTGTCTGAAAGATTGGTGAACGGATGGGATCAAACACTGTACAGCATAGAAACAGGCCCATCGGTCCATCATATGTGTGTGTCCACTATCAGATCTATCTATACTAATTAATGCCTCGCTCATTGAAATATCTGTGCAAATGCCTCAAGTGTTGTCGAGTCATAAAACACTACTGCATATAACCATGCACTTTATCCTACCTAGGACCCCGGAACTATTAATCTGTCAATTCCTATCAACTGGAGCCGATCCAACAATCTCTGAAATGTTGGAATGATACCAGCCTTCACCACTTCCTTTGGCAGCTTGTTCCACAATCTCGCCACTCTCTGATTAAAGAATATACCCCTCATGTTCCCTTTAAACGTTTCACCTTTCTCTCTCAAACTCTAGTTCTAGACTCACCCATCCTCAATGGAAATCCCGGATTGCATTTTCCCCACGTACACCACTCGTAAATTTGAGTAGCTCCATCAAATCTCCTCTTTTTCTCCTGTGATCTAGGGAATATTCACAGCACGTTAAAACTCTGCCCATTAAATCAGGTTCTCAAGTCCTCGCATCATCCTTGTAAATTTTGTCTGCACTCTTTCAATCTTCTTGATATATTTCCTATAGATAGGTGACTATAATTTGTCACCAGACGTTAAATTAGAGATCACCAATGTCTCATAAAATGTCAAAGCAAAACAAACTCCCCATGCCCCTCACTCAATAATTTGATTGACCAAGTCTTAAGTACCAAAAGCAATCCTCCTCTTCCTGTAATGGCATTATAGATCGTATTCCTAAATCCCTCTATTCTTCCACACTTTTCAATTCCCTGCGGTGCACGCTGCAAGTTCTATCCACACACCACACACATTTCTGCAATAAATTGCACATGCATGTTTACAGCTGGTCCAGATCCCATTGCAAGCTTTGATAACATTTATTCCTGTCCACCGTACTCTCATTCTTGGTGTCATCCGTAAATACATTAATCGAATTTACCGCATTGTCATCCAAATCATTGACACGGATGCCAAAGAACAGCAGCCCCATTATCGATTCCTTCATCACAGCACTAGTCACAGGCCTCCATTCGGAGAGGCAACTTCTGCTGCCAGTCTGCGGCTTATCCAGGAAAGACAATGCATTTGCGGGATAAAAAAAAAGAACATTTTAATCAACCTACCATATGGGATTGTGTCAATTGATTTAATAATTTTCATGTAGAAATCATCGTTTGCTTTTCCTTCATCAAACTTTCCTGCAATTTCCTTATAAAAATAATAATCCGCAGATTCACTACTACCTGGGAGAGGCAGATTCTCATCATCGCCACCGTAAATCACTTCCCCTGAATCTTGATGTTATGTCTTCGGTTCAAAGCTTACTTACCAGTGGAAACTATATTTCAGTCTTTATCTCATCCACCCGTTTCAGAAATGTGCATGTTCGGTAGCATTCCCTCAGTTTCTTAGTTTGAACATATAAAATTTACCGGAGCAGATATGACTGATCTTAGATAGTTGATGGTGTGTAAATCCTCGGGCCCCGACGAGATGTATCACGGGCTGCTGTGCAAAACAACAAGGAAGAGAGCTGGGGCAATGCCAGAGATTATTAAGCGTTCACTGGCTAGTGAACGTGTGATGTGTGGTGTGCCACATGAACAGAAGATAACATGTGTGAATCAGTATTCAGGAACAGCAACAACGAAAAAAACAGAGATATATAAAAAAAGTTAGTTTAAAATTTTACAATAAGCATTAAAATTTGAACTACTGAAGCACGGGACATTGAGTACCTCATTCATATTATCCATATCCAAGCAAATAATCATCTTTTTATTCTTCCTTAGTCCTACACTCTAGTTATCCCCTTGCTCTTGATGTATGTATACAATATCATGAGATTTTCATAGTCTATTTTAGCATTCATATATCCCTTCTTTAGTTCTTCTTGGCTTCTTTATAATCCTTGTGCTCATTTGATCCTAACTTACTAAGCTTGACGTGCCTTTCTTTTTTTTTTTCTTCTTGACTGAATTAATCATCTCCCTGAACATCCGGGGATTATTTATATTTCACTTTCTGTCCATCCTTCTATCTGAATTCTGTACAATGATCTTTAACCACTATCCACATTTCCGATGAAGACTTGCCAGAAAAATCATTTTACCCAATTAACAATTTTTTTTAAAATTACTGCCTTGTGCCATCACAATTTGCCCTATTCCAACGTAAGACTCTCCCAGAGTTATCATACCTCTAGCTATCCTAAAACTGATAGATTTGTGGCCACTGTTTCTCAGCTACTCACACATAGAAACTCACATTTCCCAACACCAGGTTAGTAGTAGTACAATCTCATCAGTTTGATTGGACCCTTCGTATACTTGAGTTTCACTAAATAGCTCAGTAAATAAACCCACTAATATGTTCTCCCTGACTTTAGCTCTGATAGTATCCATGATTGGTTGTGCAGCCACTCTCCCCATCCTCCCCCACCACTTTAAGTTCGTCTTTAGCTTTTCTGGAATTTACAGAAATTAAGCTACATTTTTACACTTTATCATAGATTGACAGGTGCAGAATGAACCCCACACTCCAATATTGAATCATAGACATACAAGTACAAAATGAACCCGCATTCGCTCACGGCCTCAGAGACTGGGAGATATAGAAGGAGTGTCCCCACTCTGAATTGTGTGTGTGTGTGTGTGTGTGTGTGTGTGGTGTGTGTGTGTGTGTGTGTGTGTGTGTGTGTGTGTGTGTGTGTGTGTGTGTGTGTGTGTGTGTGTGTGTGTTTTGTCTGTGTCTGTGTGTCTGTGTTCAAGAGGGATCTGAAGGACTCAAGGACAGTTGAAAATGAGAAACTGTGGGGACAGATATTAGTGGTCGATCGGTGTCCGTTAACGTCCTTCTACAAAGAATAATTAGCTATATAAAACGTGAAATCTGTAGGCGTGGGTGCTCTTTGACAAAACGTGGTCGTTGTAACTAATTCCACCCGATGAATCATTGCTGAGGTATTGCCCAAAGATTCTGATTTATTGTCTTCCATCGGCTCATACTCACATGAGAGACAGTGGTATTGAACTAAATGTTTGTTCAAGTAACTGTAACTAAGAAAGTTAGTCAGGGGTATAACCGTCTCCAGAGACTGATTCTCTATATAAATCACGGTCGTTTGGAATGCATCAGTTCAGTATCAGCTGGAGCAGTGAATTCAGGAGCAGTAGGAGTGACAGATTCTAACTGAAATGGTGTATCCGGTCATCTGGCGAATACGAGAAGTTTACTATCCTTTTATTTCAGTCTTTGGAATTCCCGGTAAGCCACAGTGTCAAATGCCGTTGGTGGGAATCGCAGTTTAATTCCAATGTTGTGTTTGTTCCTGTCGCTGGTTGTACTGCCACATGTAGACATTGTTCCGCGCTGTATCCTCTGGAATCAGTCAATGCTATCTTGTAAAGTCACTGAGGTGGCAAATGCTTCAATTGTAAACAGGCACATGGAATGCTGGGAGCACTGAGCCCCATGAAGCTTATATAGAAAGAGAAACCAGTTAACACTCGTGTTATGGGCCTCCCTTAGAGCAGTTCTTCCACATATTCTGTTTTGCCTAAATATGCACTTACAACATTTACTTATTTTTAAATTCCGTCCTTCGGCTGTTCTGTCGCTGACAGGGATCGCCATGGAAGTTGATGATTGTCCGATGGAAGAATCTGGATGTATTCATTTCATCGAAAGGAGATGAGGAAGGCGCCGGTAGAAAATGTTCCATTCAGTATTGACTCTCAGGAGGCAGATAACAAGTTTTATCTTTCGTTACCCACTTCACAGTCCTTTAATCAGTTACGCACCCGCATTCGGATAATATTGTTTTTGCCTTGTTGTTTAAACATCTCTGTTTCCGCCAGCTCTCCGCCCTATCTTGACCATTTCAACGCTAAATGCAAAAATAAAATGGTATCTCAAACTGCGGCATTGACTTTTGCTCAGTGTGTTCTTAACTTGCTGTTCCTGTCTCTCTTCCAGCGAACTTGATGGCGATTGTGATCCTGTCCTGGGGAAAGTGCGGTCTCTCGAAATGTGTCACTCGCTACCTGGTGGGAATGGCAGCGGCCGATCTCCTAGTCGTTATCTTCGATCCACTGATGAGGTGGACTGCTCGGATTTATTTTCCGCGATCATTCCTGTTCATCACTCCTGTGTGCAGACTCAGGATGTGGTTGATTTTTGCGAGCACTGCGACCTCTGTCTGTCTGACTGTCGCTTTCACCGTCGATCGATTTGTGGCTATTTGCTGTGAGAAACTGAAAACAAAATATTGCACTGAGAGAAAGGCGGCTGTGGTTATTGGGACAGTGAGTATGCTGGCCTGTTTGGAGTGTGTTCCCTGGGGCTTTATACTCAAGCCTAGCGAAATTATTGACGGTGTTCCCTGGTTTTGTGTTCTTACATCCAGCTACAAAAACTCTCCTTCATGGACGGCATTTGAAATGTTTCACCGCATTTTTACTCCCTGCGTCCCATTCTTTCTGATTTTGCTGTTTAATATAATGACTGCCAGACGGATTCTAGAGGCTAGTCGTGCCCGGAAGGGACTCCGGGGAACAAAGAGTCGAGAGCATGTCAAGGACCGGGAGACGGAGAACCGTCGAAAATCCATCGTTTTGGTCTTCAGCATAACCGGTAGTTTCACATTGTTGTGGGTAACTCAGGTGGTATTTTATATCTATAGACGGATTTCAATGAGTTTTGTTAATTCTGTCAGGGATCCCCGTTACATTATACTACAGACATCGGCAATGCTGCAGGTTCTCAGCTCCTGCAGCAACACGTGTATTTACGCCCTGACTCAGAGGAAATTCCGAGAGGAACTCACGAATGCGGTGATATACCCATTGAATCTGATTTTGAAATTCATTAATCGTTAGAAATGAATACTGTATAGTGTGAAGTTTCAGCTGCATCATGCTCAACAGTCTCATCCACCACACTCCCCCTCTCTTTCCCCCCACCCCATTTTTGGGTACATGGAAACAAAGTGATGAACAGCCTTCTCCTTGCAGGAGAAGTTCTGCAGGAGCTCGAAATACTTAAGATCACGCATATATCAGATTCTTAAAAGAGGGTGACGCAAAAGAAAATCTTAAAAGAGTTTATTAAAAGAGGAGATTCTTAAAAATAGTTTCTCCAGCCTTCTGTGTCTGTTGCCATAGAGTTACAAAACAACCGTGTTCACCTGGTCCCGACGACATTACTGGCCTTAGCATCCCAGATAAATTTCCCTTGTTTCTTACCCTCCCCTCCGATTAATTTGAAGATTGAGGCGAAAGTATTACCGGTGATTCACCGTTCTTACGAAACTGTCTGATATTGACAGCGAGCGAGAGAGAGAGAGGGATACATCACGCTATAGAAAATGCGAGAGAGCGGCAGTTTGTGGTTGGAGTTAGTTTATTTTAAAGCAGGGTGTGTAACAGTTACGGCAGATGTTCTTGGATTCCGGACTAGTACGTGCCACGGTGGATCGTCCATTCTAGAGATCCGGCTGAGAGAAGGGCAGCAACGGTAGCCAAACATTCCAGGTTTCAGAGGATTCAGACAGTCCAAAGGGAGGTCGAAGGATTTTGTGGATTTCTACTGTTGATCAGGTAGGATGTCATAGAGGTGCTTTCATCACAGAGGCTCAATCAGTAATAATATATGGGTTGAGCTCAAGAATAAGGATGATGAAATTGCTGTGATTTTACTATACCTAGCCTCCCAATGGACATTAGGACAAAGGAACAGATATGTCGACAGGTTATCGGCTGATGTCAATTAGAGCAACTGCAGTGGATGAATAATCTCCACAGATTCACTGGAAATAGCCTACACCCTAAGCCTTGGATGACATTATTTGTTAGGGTTGTTCAGGAAGGTTTCCCGAAACGTTATGTAGGTGTCCACCAGGGAGGGAGACACAGTTAAATTTACATTGTGAAATGAGCCGAGCGAGATTATTGGAGTTACATCTGGAAATGTTTAAGTATTAAAATTCAGGCTGTTTTCAGGTCAACACTAACATGGATGAGACTGGACCTTTGGTGGATAAATGCATATTTGGGGAAGGCTATTTCAAGCAGAACTGGGCAGGAATCGGACGGATTAGTCTGTGTACCTATGTTACTGGCTTAGTGCATATCTGACATGTGAGGGTCACTTGCAGTTCAGCCGATCAAAATTCAGGATGTTCCTGTTCCTTTGAGGGAGGCAGAGAAGGAAGGGGACATTCAAGAACTGTGGATGGTGATAGGCATTGTATTTAGTTAAACAAAAAGTAAGATGAGTCGTGTTCAAAATTTCGGAAGTTAAAATTAGACCGAGTCTTGGACGGACATATATGATCCAAGAAACAAGTCACACAGTCACACTGTGAATCAGGAGAAATAACAATGGACAGGAGATACCCTCATTGAGTGCGATTATCGGGGATACCAAAGTATTTTAGGCATACACTGAAACAGCATTTTTCTGTGGAGAGCACAGGGTTACTCAAGGACAATGAAGGGGATTTATGCCTGTAACCAGAGTCAGCATGCGAGGCACAAGATAATTACTTTACATTCATTGGTGTTCACTAAGGAGAAGGACATGGAGAAAAGCGAGATCAGGAATGGCGTATGCTGATATTCTCAGCTTGGTAACATTAAATAGGATGTGGTGTTGGGTAAACGGCATTGGCGGGAAATGCTTTTGGGGGTTTAGTCCTTCGGGGACAGACCATAGGTAACCAAAGATGCAGTGTGAATTGTCGTCAAGGTCATCAGACAGAAAATCAGCTGAGAGGACTGTTTCTTGCTGTACTCTTCACTGTTTATTTCTCAATGATTTGAGGAACAGTGAGCAACGTATCAAATGAGCATGTGACAGAATTCTTATTTCTATACCGTTTCTGGTTGTCATCCGGGACCACTGGTGGAGTAAGCGATCAATCAGCACGTTCAATGATGAACGGGGCCGGTCCTTCAGGAGAATTTACCTGCCGAACTCTGGGAAGAGATTGGGGAAGTGAACTGGGAAATGTTGAAACTGGAGCTTATACAGACCTTATGAGTTAAATGGTCTGCTCCATCCCACAATGATCCTATGTCCAGTAATGGCAGCAAACACTCTGTCTGCTCTCCACGACACTTTTTATCTGCCATAGTGTATATAAGGTTAGTTTGCACGGTAAGGACACACTTATATAAAGTCACTGCCGCTGTATTCCAAGCAAAATGAGCTGACTGAAAACGGCACTGTCCAATGAAGGCTTAGAGCAGCACAAAACTCTAAAACAAGGAGAGGATTTATCAAAACATGATGGCGGAGAGCTGGGCAAAGCTGGGCTTTTGCACTGAAAGGCTGACATAAAAAATCATCACCAGCACAGGCCGTTAAGATACCGAACCCTGCAGTGTAAGAACACAGACCTTTACAGCAGTCGGCTCCAGACTAAGGACAGGGATCTTCGCAATATTCGGCACTATACTGTAAGGAAATTGGATTTTACAACAGCTGGCCACGTACTGCAAGGGTACAGATCTATAAAAATATGGCACCGTACTGTTAGGATACAGATGTTTATGACTATAGTCCGCATGCTGTAAGCGACAGGCCTTCACAACAACTGGGCATATAAAATCCTTTACAGGCACGAAAATGAGATGGAAGGACACACGCTGACACCTAACTGGCTTTGTGCTGTGATGAAAGACCGGTATGTAACGCGCTGTATGGGCTGACTGCTAATTCAATGACGTCTCTGCGGTGGCAATGTTTGTACGCGTCTTTGGAATGTGCGTCCTCCAATAAGAGGCTTCCTTGTGGCTCTGAGGGAATGAATTTCAGGGTCTTTTGTCGGGGAAAGATGAAGAGAGAAGGCGCGAGTGGTGGGAAGAGTTAGACTGCTGGACGGAGTGGACTTGGAGCGAGGATGCGAGGGTCCGCGACACTCGAGTTAGACCGATGGGGGATGCATCGACGGATATGTGAGCTCCAACGTGCGCATTGGGCAGTTTTATGTGAATGGACACATTTTTTTTCTTGTTTTATGGATCTTTACTAACCTATAACCAAATTAAGAATTAAAAAGCTCAGTCCTTTAACCGCATATGGCGCACTGTTTCTGCTTTCGTGGCACTGATTTGTAACGGGGGAAGATATGACGCAACATGCATCCAAACACCATTACTCAAGTTTGGACCGGCCGCAAGCAGACTTCCCCTAGATTAAGCCGCCAGCTGAACCTGACGGTTCCAATTGTGGGGATATAGTTTTTGGATTGATTTCGTGCAATGTCGTGTGAATACCCTGAGCATTGAACTAGTTGGGTCGATAGTCGTACTTCGAATGCATTGCTAATTCGCCTGTTAAGTACTGTTAAACTTGCTATATTGGGCGGAGTTTTGATAAAATAGTGGCCTAGCTGTCGATTAGGCTGATTATTCGGTACGGGCTATGCCACAGCCTACGCCATAACCCTGATTTTCACCTCTGCGTCGCTCTACGCCATAGCGAGCATGCGTTGGTGTACGTCAAAATGATAGTTGGCGGTGGGGTTTCTATGCCGCTGTTTTGAGTTTCTTCATGACAGACATGGACGAGGAAATGCATTTCAAACATTTTCGCACGTCGGCAGGTAGATTTGACAATTTGGTTCATTTATTTCGCAACGGTGTCCGCACAGCCTAAAAGCATGGCGGACTAGAAGCATCCGGAAATGCGTAGGAGGAAATACGATGCTACCAAGCGGATCAATCACAGTTGTTGCGGTCTGCGTCGCCGTGACGCGTGAGTAACTTTTCTGCACGTCACCCTGCATATATGTCAAACTCAAGGCCCGCGGTGGAATTATCTTTGGCCCGCGAGATAATATCTAATTACTATTAAAGCTTTCCCCAGTAATCGAAGCGCCTATGGCGTATAATATGGCTAATGCTGAGTTTATTCAGGTACCAGGTTTTCAGCGTTTTTAGTGTTTATTCGGCAGTCTTGCTCGGCAGTCTTCTTCATAAGAAACGGAATTTGTAAAGTGAAACACTTTGTAGTTATAGCAGAGACTGAGACACATGAGAGCAGTCTGAAAAAACGGAGGCAACGAAAGCTGTGTTCGCACGCGTCCGACTGAACCGGCCCGCATGAAGCTGCATTTTGCTCAATCCGGCCCGTGACCTAAAATGAGTTTGACACCCCTGCCTACAGCATAGAGTACGGCACAAGTAACGCGTACCCTACGCCTTACTTGTGCCGTACTCTATGCCGTAGGAAACATTCCCGACGCGTACCGAGCGGAGCACCGCTCCCACCTCGCTTATTTAGACCACATCTCTGTTATGCTAGTACCAGCATACAGACCGCTAGTCAAGCGCTCTAGACTAGTTCAGAGGCAGGAGAAAACCAGACCAACAGGAGCCATCTCTGTTCTTCAAGACTGCTTTGAGCACACTGACTGGCACATGTTCAGGGAGGCTGCAAACGATGGTGACTCTGCCAACTTAGACGAGTACACAGCATCAGTGACCAGCTACATCAGCAAGTGCATCGACGACGTCACTGTGACCAAGATCAACACTGCACGCGCTAACCAGAAGCCATGGATGACGGCGCATGTCTCTGCCTTCCCAGTGTATTCGCGTGGCTATGCAGGTCTTTTTGTACACAACTGCAGGTCTATGCAGGTTGTTGTGAAAGTCTAATTCCTTACAGCATGCGGCCTGCAGTTGTAAAGATCTATATCCTTACAGTACTTTGCCATCTGGTCTAACGATCTGTAGGCTTGCAGTACGTGACAAGCTGTTGCAAAATCAAATTTACTTATACCATGGTGCCGCCTATTGCAATGACCTATGACCTTACTCAGGAGCCAGCTGTTGTAAATATACGTATGTGTCCCTACAGAATGGTGTTTGGTATTATAAAAGCCTGTGACCTTACAATACAGTGCTATGTCAGAGTTATAGTGCAATACTGATATTGCCCAGCTCTGCGCCATCAGGGTTAATAAAGCCTGGCGTTGTTCTAGAGTTTTGTATTGTTCTGTTCCCTCACTGGGAGGTGCTGTGCTTTGGCAGCTCATTGTGCTGAGAAAACAGAACGAGTGTCTTTACAGAAATGTGCCAGCTATTACTTAAAATTACCTGGGTGGATTAGTGGTCTGCTGGAGATTTGGAGGAAACTTGTTACCATTATTGGGCACAGGAACTTTGTGGGACGGCGTCCGTTTAACCGATTGAGTCTATACTAGCTCCTGGTTCAATATTCCCTTTGCCCCGTTCCGCAACCTCTCCCACAGATCGGCAGTTACACACAGGTTCAGCTCAAACTTCAATTTAATCGGAAGACAAGGTGAGGAGCAACGGGGATTTCTCTGGGAAGCTAAGCCCAGTGATGCTATCGGGAACAGCAGTAAACAGCTGTTTCGTAAATCGAAGGCAACTCACTCAAAATGGTGGAGAAATTCATCACCCCACGCAGCAGATATTGAAAAGAGAAGACAGACGACGTTTCGGGCCCAGATCTGACTTTGTGTGTGTGGTTTTGTATTTCGAGCATCTGCAGCTTTCCTCGTGTTTGTTTTGTAACTCTGCTTATCACATTGTTCACATTTACCCACAAGTGGGTGTAGAGAATAAGGAGCAGGAAGGCAGCTGAATTGTAATATTCTATATAATTTATTTCTAACATTTCTTGAGTTTCAAAATCCAACCCAATGGGTACTTCACTGCATTTTTGAGTTCCTTTCGGAATTTGTTCTGAGTCAGGGCATAGATACACGTGTTGGTGCAGGAACTAAGAACCTGCAACATTCCCGCTGTGTTTTCTGTTATGTAACGGGGATCTGTGACAGAAAAATCAAAACTCATCGAAACTCGTTGATAGATATAAAATACCAGCTGCGTTACCCACAACATTATGAAACTACCAGTTATGCCGAAGAGCAAAACGATAGATTTGCGTCGGTTCTCCATCTCCCGGTCCTTGTCATTCTCTCCACTCTTCTGTCCCCGGAGCCTCATGCGGGCTCGACTGACCGCTAGAATCCGCCAGACAGTCTGAATATTGAACAGTAAAATTAGAAAGAATGGGACACAGGGCGTTAAAATGCGGTGAATTATCTCGAATGCCTTCCATGAGGGAGAGTTTTTGTAGCTCGATGTAAGAATACAAAACCAGGGAACACCGTCAATTATTTCTCTAGACTCGTATACAAATCCCCAGGGGATACTCTCCAAACAGGCCAGCACACTCACTGTCCCGATAACCACAGCCGCCGTTCTCTCGGTGCAATATTTTGTTTTCAGTTTCTCACAGCAAATAGCCACAAATCGATCGATGGTGAAAGCGACAGTCAGCCAGACGGAGGTCGCAGTGCTCGCAAAAATCAACCACATATTGAGTCTGCACACAGGAGTGATGTCCAGGAAGGAATGGGGAAAATAAATCCGAGCACTCCAGCTCAGCAGCGGATCGGAGGTAACGACCAGGAGATCGGCCGCTGCCATTCCCATCATGTAGCGAGTGACACATTTGGAGAGACCGCACTTTCCCCGGGACAGGATCAGAATCGCCACCAAGTTCGCTGGAAGAGAGACAGGGAACAGCAAGAAGGGAGTATACTGAACAAAGAGCAATGCAGCAGTGTGAGCGGATCCTTTCATGTTTTCACTGTATTGTTGCCTTTACCGGTGGGAGGGTGGAGAGAAGTTCCAGAGCTGACGGAGACAGAGAGGAGTTTATGCAGTAAAATAAGATCAATATGATCTGAATACAGATTCATAACTGATGACTGAAATGTGAAGTGGCAGTGGAAATCTAAAATTGTAAACGCTTCTGTAGGGAAAAAATGAGTATGTGGAAAACCAGTTGACGATTCTTTCCTCAGAATTGTTCTCAGTGAGGCCCCTGACACGAGTGTTAACTAGCTTCTCTTTCCACACAAGCTGCTTCGGGCTTCGTGCTTCCAGAATTCCCCGGGTGAGATTCCTATTCCCCCATTTGCATCTTCAGTGACTTCATAACAGAGCATCGACATACCATCAGACACAGCGCAGTCTGACCCAACCTCACAGACAGACATGGCGCCCCCCACAGAATCCATCACAGGGAAGCCGGGGAGAGGAACTCTACGTCCAGCCTGAGCTCGGTGTCGTAGTCCCATGTTTGTAGCAGTGTCAGATGTAGACAAAAAGGAAGACATTTCACAGTACTGATAGCTATGGAACAACACGTCGATGGCGTTAATTGCTCAGAAATAACTTCATTATGTTGTCCATCAATTCTTTCACATTTAGTCATATCGTACACATTTATTAAATATATGCGACGTTTATGATACAACATGCAACTGCGTACTGTTGCTGAAGTTTTACTACTAGTCGATGGTTTAGTTGCTACACCTAACTCAGACAACCACTCCCATACAAACGTAGAGAATCAGTTGTTATAATCTATGTGGAACAATATTTCCAAGTGCAGTTCACCTGCTACAAGACCCGATCACAACATCATTGAACACATCAGACGGGAGATCACTGCCTGACCCGTTGCGTTCCGCAGGTGTCGGCGGAACCGCGACATTTCTGCAGTGGTCTTCAGATCCAGAATTCTGAAAATTGGAATATTAGCAAACTGTGGAAACAGTAGAAACCAGCGACAGAAGTAATCGCAATATTGGAATTAAGCCTCATTTCCCAGCAACGGCAGCTGACACTGCGGCTTACCGGGAATTCCAAAGGCTGAAATAAAAGGATAGTAGACGTCCTCTATCCGCCAGATGACTGGATACACCATTTCAGTGAGGATGTGTGACCGCTATTTCTCCTAACTCTACCGCTCCAGCTGACACTCTGAGCTGATTCTTTCCAAACGGCCCCTATATATACAGAGGATCGGTCTCCAGAGATACGATTATGCCCCTGACTGGCTTCTTTCATTACAGTCACTTGAACGAACACTTGAATTCCGCACCATTGACTCTGATGTAAATATTAGCCTCATTGAAGATAAGCGCATCAACGTTCGCGGGCGTTACCTTGGGCATTTTCCACTCATGTGGTGGAGCTCTAAAGCCAAAGGCTGAGTGTTGTCACCGAGCAGCCACGTTCACAGAGTTCACGCTTTTGATGTTTGATATTCATCTGTAAAGTGTGCACCAGTACTGCCCGATCCCTAACGTCTTTCTTTGCGGTTTCCCAATTTAAACTCTCCTTCAGTACTTCACATCCCTCCTGGCCACACACATTGTCCAACACACATACACGTGAACGAAGACAGACAGACAGACACACACACACACACACACACACAGATATGAGCAGAGATAAAATAGACAGAACAAGGTCGGCATAGCAACAGTCAGATGACCAGGTTGCTCATGTACAAACATGAGAAAATCTGCAGATGCGGGAACCGAGGACAACACAAACACACAGAATGCTACATAAACTCTGCCGAGTTCCTCTCGCAGGTTTATTGATGTTGTTGATGTAATAGACTTTCATGAGCATCTCAAATCTGCCAGAGGCCAAACGAACATTGAAAATAATTCTTTCAACTTGCTGAGAAATGGCAGTCCGTTAAATAACAAAAATGGTCCTCTATATTGGGAGGTGAACAGATTCAGGGACAAAGACAGCGTCAAACAGATAGACAGACAGGTTGACCCTGGCACTGTCTACACCGGCCACCTCACAGAACCGTCTGACCCTTACCTGCCCCTCACTGGCCCAGTTTCCTTCTCCTACCCACCTCCGGCTTTCCTCTTGTCGAGGCACAAGGCACAGAACAGACACCCCTCTCTCACTGGCAAGGTGTGTTAGAGCAGAGAAGTGCTGATAGCTCATGGTTTGCACATTCACGGAGAGAAGAGATATTCAGTTCCACCCTGAGCACAAACACGAGATACACGTCTCCAATACAGCTGTTACACTCAAACAGAGGTGATCAATATACGTTGTATACCATACCAGTGTCCTACACAGACACAGACTCCATTTACTCATGCGAGGTTTTGGGAGGACAGTAACAAGAGCGTTCGCAATGTCAGTGTGGTGCAGGAAAGGACAATCCCAATTGAAAATTTGGGAAACGATGAATCTGGTGTGGGTGGAATTTAAAAAAGATACTGACAAGCACATGGTGTTCTGGATAATGAGATTGTGTGGATTGACAATCAGAAGCAGAAATGGGGAATAAATGGGGCAATTTCAAATTGGGAATCTGTGGCCAGAACAGAAACTGGTGGATTGGGTCTAAGCCCCCAACTATTCGCTCTCGATATGATAATTTGGATGTGGGACCAAGTGTATTATATTTGTGTCTGCTGCAGTTACGGAGCATGGTGGCAGAATCAGTATTGGGATAAGTAGAGAGAGCGTTTGCGGATGCAGACAGAAGTGATTGAGTGAGCATCTGCAATTGAACAATGTGGGGAGAAGTGATTCCATCCACTCCGAGAGGAACAAGTAGAAAATATATATACATATACATCTACTTCTGGAAAGAGATAACGGTTCAGAGGAACCTGGGGTGCTTGGAAACAAATAATGAAGAGTTAGCATTCAGGTACAGTGAATAATTAGGGAAAGAAGCCGTCTTTTATCCAATGATGCCGGAGAATTGGAGAAGAGTAAAACGATGGATTTGCGACGGCACGCAATCTCCCGGTCCCTGTTAATCTCTCTACTCGTTTGTCCCCGGAGCCCCCTGCAAACACGACTGCCCGCTAGAATCCGCCTGACACTCTGAACATTGAACAACAAAATCAGAAAGAATGGGACACAAGGGGTTAAAATGAGATAAAGCAGTGTAAATGCCAACCATGAGGGAGAGTTTCTGTAGCTCGCCGTAGCAACCCAATACCAGGGAACACCGTCAATTATTTCTATGTGCTCGTATATAAAGCCCCAGGGGACCATCTCCAAACAAGCCAGTAACCTCGCTGTCCCTCCAACCACAACCGCCTTTCTCTCGGTGCAATATTTTGTTTTCAGCTTCTCATAGCAAATAGCTAGAAATCGATCGACGGTGAAAGCGACCGTCAGACAGACCGAGGCCGCGGGGCTCGCAAAACTTAACCATAAGCTGATTCTACGCACAGCAGTGATACGCAGGCATAATCTGGCAAAGAAAATGCCAGCAGTCCACTTCAGCTGCGGATTCGAGATAACGACCAGGAGATCGGCCGCTGCCATTCCCACCAGGTGGCGAGTGACACATTTAGAGAGACTGCATTTGCCCCGGGACAGGAGCAGAATCGCCACCATGTTCGTTGGAAGAGAGACAGGGAACAGCAAGTTTAGAAAATACTGAGCAGGAACCAATACAGCGATTGGAGTGGATCGTATAATATTTCCACTTCATTGTTGCATTTATTGGTGAGTGGATTGAGACAGAATGCAGAGCGGGCGGAGACACGGAAGTTTAACAGTAAAATAAAATTAGTACAATCTGATTCCAGATTTCTTACTGATGACCAAAATGTGAACTGGGAAACTACCTCCTCAGAGTCAACACTAAATGAACATTTTATGTCGGCACATTCCGCATCTCGTGTGTATGAAATTAATAAATTCGACGCTGATGGCGAGATTTTTCTATTAGACAATCCTCAGTTTGCTTGATACTCCCTGTCAGCGACAGAACAGCAGAAGGAAGGAATAAAAATCAGGAAATGCTGGGAACACTCATTCAGTCTAGACAGAATATGTGGAAAAACAATTAAAGTGTCTTTTCTCAGAATTGTTCTCAGACAGAACTCTGGCACGAGTGTTAACTGGTTTCTCTTTCCATACGAGCTGTCTGGGGTGGGGGGAGGGGTGATAGTGCCTCTAGAACTTCCCGTGTGTTTTTCCTGTTTGCCACCTCACACCGAACATCGACTGATTCGAACAGAGACAGCGCATTCGGACCCAGCCGCACAGACGGACATGACTCATCCGACAGAATCCATCACCAGAGGAATTCACCGTCCAGCAGTGAGCTCGGTGCCGCAGTCCCGTGTGTGTAACAGTGTCAGATGTATACATAATAAAATACATTTCACTCTATTCAGAAGCATGAATCGATACAATTGTTTCGTGATACAACCTCGAACTCCCCACAGTTGCCAAAATGTTACTACCAGTCGATGGTTTGATTATTACAACTAACAGAGACAACAGCTCACATGCAAGTGCAGACAAACAATTGGTACAAAGGTTGAACAAGTTAGGTCTTTTTTCTTTGCAGCCTAGTAAGTTGAGGGGGGACTTGATAGAGGTATTTAAAATTATGAGAGGGACAGATAGAGTTGACGGGGATAGGCCTTTTCCATTGAGGGTAGGAGAGATCCAAACAAGAGAACATGAGTTGAGAGTTAAGGGGCAAAAATTTAGGGGTAACACGAGGTGGAACGTCTTTACTCAGAGAGTGGTAGCTGTGTGGAACGAAATTCCAGTAGAACATGTAGAGGCAGGTTCGATTTTGTCATTAAAAAATAGATAGGTATATGTACAGGAAAGGAATGGAAGGTTATGGACTGAGTGCAGGTAGGTGGGACTAGGTGAGAGTAAGCATTCGGCACGGACTACAAGGGGCGAGATGGCCAGTTTCCGTGCTGTAATTATCATATGGTTATATTTGCCAAACCAGTGCAGCTGCGACAAGACCAACAGCAACGCGATCCGGACCACACGTTATTAAACATAAATGGCAGGAGGACGCTGCCTAGTCCGCTGAATACCAGAGATGTTGGCGGAATCGCTAAATTCCTGCAGCAGTTTGATTTTATATCCGGATACCGGAATCCACAGTCCCTGTGTTTCCATTGCATTGTGGAAATGCGGGATACATAGGACTCGACATCTGACAGTGGAAACTAGCGACAGAAACAATCTCAACATTGGAATTAAACTTCAATTCCCACCAACGGCCGCTGACACTATGTCTTACCGGCAATTCCAAAGGCTGAAATCAAAGGATAGTACACTTCTCTTATCCACCAGATGACTGGATACACCATTTCAGTGAGAGGCTGTGACACCTGTTGCTTCTGGATTCATAGATCCGGCAGACACTCTGAGCTGATGCTTACACAGCGCCCATATTTACACAGAGGATCAGTCTGCAGAGACACGTTTCTACCCTTGACTAGCGTTCCTGTTTTCAGTCACATGAACAAACACTTAATTCAGTCAGATTGAATTAAATACTGGACCAGATGTAGGCACTGTCCGATTGAAGACAAATACATTAAACTATTGGGCACACCTCAGCAGTGATTCAGCAGGTGTAAATATTGCAGGAACTCCAATGCAAGCTGAGCTTCGTCACGGAGCCGACACATTTACAGATTTCACGTTTTTTGTTGATTATTCATCTGTAACCGGAGTTCACCGACACCGACAGACCCTTCGCTTCTGTCCCTACGGTTTCCATTTTGTACTGTCCGTCACTCTCTCTCTCTCACACGCACACACACACACACACGCACAAGCGCGCTCACCAATAAATAAATAAATAAACAGACAAACAAACAAACGATAAATATGTAAATGAATGGATGGATGAATGATTGGAAAAATAAATAAATAAATAAATAAATAAATAAATAAATAAATAAATAGATAGATAGAAGGTAGTTAGATAGATAGATAGATAAATGGATCAGTAAAGAAGATTGAGAGCTGTCAGAATCCTCCGACGACGACCCGAGTTTCTGACAGAATACGTCTCCCTATGACCGGCACCTGACCGCCCAGCTCTATCCAGAATGTACTTTGGAATTCTCAAGTAAAGCCAAGATCCAAAATATCCCTGGTTGCTCCGGACCGTATCCGTCAGAAACCACACAGTATTGTAGGAGTCCCTTCAATTTCGTAACTTAAACTGTCTATGGATTGTGTAAACTGTTTTGCCGTCTAAATTCCTAGGTGGAGTGTGTAGCATGGGATTTCGGGTCAAATTATATCCATCAATTTGGATACAAGAACGGTGGGATGAAACCTCATGGAAAAGGGAAGTTGTAATCCTTATGCTAACGGGCTAATTCTCCTAATGAATTTCATGTATTGTTAAAACGAGTTGATAGATTACGTGATTCTAGTTTGAGTGGAACATAATTATTTTAAAGCCAGATCCGCTGACCAGAGCTGGGAGGTGAATTGAGCACCCCGGTCCGAAACAATACAGGCGGGAAACCGTGATTACGGAAACCGTGGAGCAGGAGATGCACTGTGGTTTGTCCGGCTGACGGCAGATTGTTTAGAGCAATGAATCAGCAAGCCTTGGGAAACCTACGGACCACAACTGAAATAGTAGAAAGGAAAGTGACTGGTAATGAAATCTTCAGAAAGCTTAGACCAGGGGCGTGAAGGACACGATAAAAGAATGGGTACTGTTCGGCACAACTTTCCTGCAGACGGCATTGTGTCGACGTTGACTAGATGAGCAAACGCCAGGGTCACCATGGCGATAAGAGTGATGATCATCTATATCCAGAATGAGAGCAATGGTGAGCAAGTAAAAGGTCAGACTTGTTGGGGGGGGGGGGGGGGGGGTTGGGTGGTGAGTATCCCTGTCCATCAGGGAATTAACCATGTGAACTGTACACAAAGATGTCAGCCGTCCCATATCCGTTTCGTGGACAATTATAGGATTCATCTCGAAAACTCGGTTTCCATCTCTGAGTTGCCAGTAAAGTCTACTGGTGAACATATCTCTATTCCGGTTTCGGGCAGTGTTCTTCAATTCACAAGCACTTATACTTTGTAAAACATGCCGTGACGTTCTCGGCACCGTCAACCCTCCTCCCGCATTTATCAGGCACAGAAGGCAAAAGATTTGGAAAGGCTATCAAAGAGGAAGATAAATAAATACCTTTGGACAACAAAAAATGAGATAAAACATCGGCGCTGTTACAGTGTTTCAATCCATAAGGCCGATAATTTCGTTCCCCTACAGATCATGCTCGATCTGAGTCCTCCGAGAGGTTGTGTGCAGCCGTGCAAACCTTGACATCGGCTTTGGTATTGCGTCCGTTAACAGACATAGGTTCTCAGGAAATACAAGGAAGTTATCGCACTGTAACTTCCGTGGATTCTTGAGAAGCGGAGTTCGCCCTTAATGCAGCGACCGGTCAGGATAGATTATACAAACCAACCAGACGCATTTTCAGTGGAGGGAAATGAGATGACAGGCTGGAGAACTGCTGAGGACGTGGAAATGCGTGGAGACAGTGGGAGGTGGTGGAAGAAATATGGTGTTCATTGGAAGGTGGAAGATTTAGGCTGTCATGCATAACCTGCGGGGAAGCGGGCAACCAGATGAGTTTGTTGGAGAGGTGTAGGGACTTTGGGAAATTAGGGTATGAGTAGGGTCTGAGAGCACGAGCAGAGATGTGTTGGAGTTGTGGTGCGCTGTGGAGGTATGGTTTCAATGGAACTGTTGCGAGTGTGCTGTGCTGGAGGCAGCTGTTGCAGAGGTCGTTTCAGAAGTGAACCGGTTGTCGAGGGTTAGGGTTAGTGAGAAATATTTGCCTGTGAGACAGCGGGAGAGTTTAAAATGCGAGCAGATTAACGGAATGGGCAACGGTATAGTGGGAGACAGAGTAGGAAGGCTTTGGCTAGAGAGACTTCGGCGAGCAGAGGTTGAGGACGAGCTTGCTCCCCGTGAGGTAAGGCCGGATAATCTCCTTTAATTAAACAAATTAACAAAAGTATGTAATGGAGTCAGCAGTTAGGGCAGTCGGGTGCTCCGGGAAGTCAGGGCGAGCACAACTGTCTTTGATGGCTACCCCTGTAAAAGATGAATCCAGCTGCAGCTCGTGCAAACCGAGTTAGGGAACTGGATCTGGAGCTGGATGAACTTCGGATCATTCGTGACGCAGAGGCAGAAATAGACCGGAGTTTCAGGGAGACAGTCACGCCTAAAAGTCGTGAGGCAAGTAGCTGGGTGATTGTCAGGAGAGGGAAGGGGATTAGCCAAGAAGGGCAGAACACCTCTGTGGCCGTTTCCAACAATAATAAGTATACCGTTTTGGATACTGTTGTTGGGAACGACGTACCAGGGACAACTTGCAGTGGTCGCGTCTCTGGCACCGAGATTGGACTCTCAGCTCAGAAGGAAAGGAGGGAAAAGAGGAGAGCAGTACTAAAAGGGGATTTGATAGTTAGCGGAACCGATAAGAGGTTCTGTGGGAGAGATCGAGAATCCCGGATGATTTGTGCCTCCCTGGTGCCAGGGTCCGTGATATCTCGGAACAAGTTCTCCGTATTCTCAAGAGGGAGGGTGAGCAGCCAGATGTCACCATGTAGGGACCGATGAAGTGGATAGGAAGAAGGAGGAGGTCCTGCAAATAGAGTTTAGGGAGTTAGGTGCAAAGTTGAAGGTCAGGACCTCCAGGGTTGCAATCTCAGGATTGCTAGCCGTGCCACGTGCTAGTGAGGTTAGAAATAGGAAGATAATGCAGCTAAATACGTGACAAAGGAGCTGATGAGGGAGGGAGAGCGTCATGTTTGTGGACAATTGAGCAATGTTCCAGGGAATGTTGGAACTGTTCCGACGGGACGGGTTGCACCGGAAATGGACGGGGACTAAAATACTTGACCTTGCGGAAAAGTTTGCTGGTGCTGCAGCGGGAGGGGGTGGGGAGTGTCGTTAAACTAGATTTGCAGTGGTTGGGAACCAGAGTGTTAGAGCAAATAGTGAGGTGGAAGAGGGTTTGAGGGTCACGTGAGAACTGCAAGTATAGTGCATGTAAAGGAAGATCTAACAGATAAAGAGGATTTGAGGAATGAGAAGCAGAATAAAGGATGTAAAGGTGGTAAGGTAGAAGGGCTAAAGTGAGTGTGCTTCAATGCAGGAAGCATCAGGAACAAAGGTGATGAACTGAGAGCTTGGATACATACATGGAATTGTGATGCCATTACAGAGACTTGTCTGGCACCAGGGAAGGAATGGATTCTCATATTACTGGATTTCAGTGTTTTAAAAAGGATGGGGGGGGGGGGAAAGGGGAGGAGGGGTGGCATTACTGGTCAGGGATTCTATTACAGCAACAGAAATGGCGTGTAATGTGGCAGGATCCTCTTTTGAATCAGTATTGGTGGAAGTCAGGAACAGGAAGGGAGCAGTTACTCTATTGGGAGTATTCTATAGGAGCCCTGGTAGCAGCAGAGATACCGAGGAGCAGATTGGGAGGCAGATTATGGAAAGGTGCAAAAATAACACGGTTGTTCATTTTCAATCTTTATTTATTGACTTAAAAATATGAGTAGATACAAATCTGAGGAGAAGATATATCTAATTACATAATACAACAAACGGATAACTAAATAAAATTATATACAGTGTCAAAATCTGTATAATATACTATTAGACTAGTATATATAAACAGAGAACCAGAACTCCTCTTGACTGGACATAAAAAAAAGACAGGAAATTTTCTATTTATAAGAAGAAGAAGAAGAAGAAGAAGAAGAAGAAGAAGAAGAAGAAGAAGAAGAAGAAGAAGAAGAAGAAGAAGAAGAAGAAGAAGAAAAATTTAAAAAACCTAAAACAAAAGGAAAAAAGACAGTCCATTTGAGGATAAAATTACAAACAAACAAAGAAACCTAAAGAAAACATCCCTCTGGTCAAATTTGAAACTTCTCGGAGGGAGAAACGAAAAGAAAAAAAAATCCCTAAAAAAATAAAATAAATGAAAAAAAGTTAGATCATATGAAAAAATATAATAATATTAATATTAATAATAATAATAATCATCATCATCATCATCATCATCATCATCATCATCATCATCATCATCAGGTGGAAGAAGGCGGCATACATGAGGTTTACGAAGCTAGGATCAGATGGGGCTATTGAGGAATTATTGGGTAGCAAGAAAGGAGCTTAAGAAAGGGGGATGAGAAGGCCTTGGCGAGTAGAGTAAAGGAAAACCCCAAGGCATTCTTCAATTGTGTGAAGAGCAAAAGGATGACAGTAGTGAAGGTAGGACCGATTACCGATAAAGGTGAGAAGATGTGCTTGGAGGCATTGGAAGTGAGCGAGATCACTTATCTTTGGTATTCGCCAATGAGAGGGAACTTGATGGTGAGGACAATGAGGTTGAAGTTCTGGAGCATGTTAATATTAAGAGGGAGGAGGTGTTGGAGATGTTAAAATACATTAGACAGGCAGACATACTTTATTGATCAAGAGGGAAATTGGGTTTCGTTACAGCTGCACTGACCAAGAATAGTGAAGAAATATAGTAATATAACAACATAAATAATTAAATAATAATATTCATCATGCCAAATGGAAATAAGTCCAGGAGCAGCCTATTGGTTCAGGGTGTCTGACATTCCGAAGGAGGAGTGTAAAGTTTAATGGCCACAGGCAAGAATGACTTCCTATGATGCTCAGTGCTATATCTCAGTGGACTGAGTCTCTGGCTGAATGTACTCCTGTGCCTAACCAGTACACTATGGAGTAAATTGGAGTCATTGTCCAAGATGGCATGCAACTTGGACAGCATCCTCTTTTCAGACACCACCGTCAGAGAGTCCAGTTCCACCCCCACAACATCACTGGCCTCACGAATGAGTTTGTTGATTCTGTTGGTGTCTGTTACCCTCTGGCTGCTGCCGCAGCACACAACAGAAAACATGATCCCACTGGCCACCACAGACTCGTAGAACATCCTCAGCATCGTCCGGCAGATGTTAAAGGACCTCAGTCTCCACAGGAAATAGAGACGGCTCTGACCCTTCTTGTAGATAGCCTCAGTGTTCTTTGACCAGTCCAGTTTATCGTCAATTCGTATCCCCAGGAATTTGTAATCCTCCACCATGTCCACACTGACATCTTGGATGGAAACAGGGGTCACCGATGCCTCAGCCTTCCTCAGGTCCACCACCAGCTCCTTAGTCTTTTTCACATTAAGCTGCAGATGATTCTGCTCACACCATGTGACAAAGTTTCACACCGTAGCCCTGTCCTAAGACTCATCTCCCTTGCTGATGCATCCAACTATGGCAGGGTCATCAGAAAACTTCTGAAGATGACAAGTCTCAGTATTGTATTTGAAGTCCGAGGTGTAGATGGTGAAGGGAAAGGGAGACAGGACAATCCCCTGTGGAGCCCCAGTGCTGCTGACCACTCTGTCTGACACACAGTGTTGCAAGCACACGTACTGTGGTCTGCCTGTCAGGTAATCAATAATCCATGACACCAGGGAAGCATCCACCTGCATCACTGTCAACTTCTCACTTAGCAGAGCAGGGCGGGTGGTGTTGAACGCCCTGGAGAAGTCAACAAACATGACCCTCACAGTGCTCGCCGGCTTGTCCAGGTGGACGTAGACACGGTTCAGCAGGTAGACGATGGCATCCTCAACTCCAGGTCGGTGCTGATAGAAGAACTGGAGGGGATCTAAGTGTGGCCTAACCATAGGCTGGGGCTGCTCTAGAACAAGTCTGTCCAGGGTCTTAATGATGTGGGAGATCAATTCCAGCTGTCCGTAGTCATTGGAGCCACTAGGGTCTTTGGTACAGGAACGAGGCAGGACGTCTTCCACAGCATAGGTACCCTATGGAGACTCAGGCCCAGGTTGAAGACATGGTGAACTACTCCACATTGCTGGGGGGCACTGGCTTTGAGCACCCTGGGGCTGACACCATCCGGGCCTGCAGCCTTGCTTGGGTGGAGACGTTTCTGCTGTCTTCTGACCTGTTCAGCTGTGAAGCCCACCGTGATGTTTTCAGGTGTGGGAGGGGTGTAGTCACGAGAGCAGGGTGGGGGGCGGTGAGGAGGGGTTGGAGGGGAGAGTGGAGTATGTGGATAAGTTCCTGGGGCCAGACGTAATATATCCCACGTTGCTTCACGAGGGTAGGGAAGAGATTGCTGAGCCTCTGGTTAAAATCTTCATGTCCTCGTTGTCCACGGGAATGGTACCGGAGGACTGGAGGGAGGCCAATGTAGACCCCTTGTTCAAAAAAGATAGTACGGATAGTCCGGGTGATTATAGATCAGTGAGCTTTACATATGTGGTAGGAAGTTTTTTGGAAAGGATTCTTAGAGATAGAATCTATGGGCATTTGGAGAATCATGGTCTAATCGGGGACAGTCAGCATGGCTTTGTGAAGGGCAGATCGTCTCGAACAAGCCTGATAGTGTTCCTTGAGGAGGTTACCAGCCATATAGATGAGGGTAGTGCAGTGGATGTGATCTAAATGGATTTTATTAAGAAATTATACAAGGTTCCACACGGTAGGCTTATTCAGAATTTCAGAAAGCATGGCATCCAAGGAAGTTTCGACAAGTGGATTCAAAATTGGCTTGCTTGCAGAAAGCTGAGGGTCGTGGTGAAGGGACGAAATTCGGATTGGATTGTGACGAGTTGTGTCCCACAAGTACCAGTTCTGGGACCTCTATTTTCGTGATTCTTTATTAACCGGCCTCTATGTGGGGGTAGAAGGGTGTGATGACAAATTTGCAGGTACCACAAAGGTTAGTGGTGCTGTGGATAGTGTAGAGGATTGTCCAAGTTTGCAGAGAAACATTGATAGGATGCAGAAGTGTGCACAGAAGTGGCAGAATGAGTTCAACCTCGAAAAATGTGAGGTGGTACACTTTGGAAGGAGAAACTCGAAGACAGAATGCAAGTAAATGGCAGGATACTTGGGAGTGTGGAAGATCAGAGGCATCTGGGGGTACGTGTCCACAGATCCCTGAAAGTTGCCTCAGAGGTAGATAGGGTAGTTAAGAAAGCTTGTGGAGTGTTAGCTTTCATAAATCGAGGGTTTGATATTAAGAGTCGCGAGGTAATGATGTAGCTCTATAAAACTCTGTTTAGCCCACACTTGGAGTACTGTGTCCAGTTCTGATCGCCTCACTCTAGGAACGGTGTGGAAGCATTGGAAAGGCTATAGAGGAGATTTACCAAGGTGCTGCCTGGTTTAGAGAGTAGGCATTATCATCAGAGATTAAGGGAGCTAGGGCCTTACTCTTTGGAGAGAAGGAGGATGAGAGGAGACATGATAGAGGTATACAAGATATTAAGAGGAATAGACAGAATGAACAGCCAGCGCCTCTTCCCCAGGGAAGCACTGTTCAATACAAGAGGAAATGGCTTTAAGATAAGGGGTGGGAAGTTCAAGGGGGATATTAGAGGAAGGCATTTTACTCAGAGAGTGGTTGTTGCGTGGAATGCACTGCCTGAGTCAGTGGTGGAGGCAGATACAGTAGATAGATAGATAGATAGATAGATAGATAGATAGATAGATAGATAGATAGATAGATAGATAGATAGATAGATAAATAGATAGATAGATAGATAGATAGATAGATAGATAGATAGATAGATAGATAGATAGATAGATAGATAGATAGATAGATAGATAGATAGATAGATAGATACTTTATTCATCCCCATGGGGAAATTCAACATTTTTTCCAATGTCCCATACACTTGTTGTAGCAAAACTAATTACATACAATACTTAACTCAGTAAAAATATGATATGCATCTAAATCACTCTCTCAAAAAGCATTAATAATAGCTTTTATAAAGTTCTTAAGTAGTTTACTTAAATACATTAAATACAATCAACCCCGGCACTTTAACATATCTTACTCCTGGCGGTTGAATTGTAAAGCCTAATGGCATTAGGGAGTATTGACCTCTTCAGGGGAGTATTGACCTCTTCATCCTGTCTGAGGAGCATTGCATCGATAGCAACCTGTCGCTGAAACTGCTTCTCTGTTTCTGGATGGTGCTATGTAGAGGATGTTCAAGGTTTCCCATAATTGACCATAGCCTACTCAGCGTCCTTCGCTCAGCTACCGATGTTAAACTCTCCAGTACTTTGCCCACGACAGAGCCCGCCTTCCTTACCAGCTTATTAAGACGTGAGGCGTTCCTCTTAATGCTGCCTCCCCAACACGCCACCACAAAGAAGAGGGCGCTCTCCACAACTGACCTATAGAACATCTTCAGCATCTCACTGCAGACATTGAATGACGCCAACCTTCAAAGGAAGTACAGTCGACTCTGTGCCTTCCTGCACAAGGCATCTGTGTTGGCAGTCCAGTCTAGCTTCTCGTCTAACTGTACTCCCAGATACTTGTAGGTCTTAACCTGCTCCACACATTCTCCATTAATGATCACTGGTTCCATATGAGGCCTAGATCTCCTAAAGTCCACCACCATCTCCTTGGTCTTGGTGATATTGAGACGCAGGTAGTTTGAGTTGCACCATATCACAAAGTCCTGTATCAGTTTCCTATACTCTTCCTCCTGTCCATTCCTGACACACCCCACTAAGGCCGTGTCGTCAGCGAACTTCTGCACATGGCAGGACTCCGAGTTATATTGGAAGTCTGATGTGTACAATAGTGAAATTTAGGAGACTGCTGGACAGGTATATGGAGGAATTTAAAGTGGGAGATATATGGTAGGCAGGGTTTAAGGGTCGGCACAACATTGTGTGTGAAAGGGTCTGTAGTGTGTTATACTATTCTATATATCTAAAACTGTTTGATTGGTAGAGGGGCTGATGGAATATCGATCACTGGAGCGGCCGATGAGTGATTGCGGAATCAAAGGTCAATGGGGCGACGTAGCTGTTGAAACGATGAGATCAGCGGACACATCTGATGGAAAGACAGAGGTTCAAAAGGAATGCTCAGTGAGGTGGTGCGTGACAATGGGGCTTGCGTAAAACGCGTGTTGGTGTCCATGATTTAAATGGCAAGGACCTGTGGTGATCGAATGGACTGAAGTAAGTTTTGTCGTGGAGGGAGGAGATCTTGCAGAGACGTGTGGTCAGTGGGAGCAGGTGGATAATGGGTGTGTTCAGTGAGAAAACGTGAACATGGAGCTAGTCACTGGTGGTCTTTGTAGAATGTTGCGCATCAAGGTGTTGCGGGATTGGAAGAAGCTTGAGGAGGAGTTGTGGTGTCTATATTGTGGTGTCGACTGATGCCGTGGTCCATGTGCCTAGTTGAGATGTGCGTGGTCAGTGCAAGAGGCGTGTTTTATCAATGGGAGTCATTATATAAAACCAGTATCGAATTTCAAAAGTCATACTTCCAGGTATTCTCTCAACCGTCTGCATCACCTGGTTGAGCAACTCCAAATTTACTGAGCTTTTTATTAATGTTAAGGAAAGCAAAATTCTGTTGCTATTAATCTCTGAAAAAGTCCAGTGTAAATGTTCCACCAGTCCAGGAAAACAAGGAAACTTATCAGGATTCTGTTTGGTTTATGTGCAGCAGCTGTTTCTATTATCACCTGATATTGAATCCGTAAGACACTCAATTATCTAACATAATCCTAAATACCTTTTCAACACCAGAACCTTCACTCTTGCTTATTCATCGGCTGCTTCATTAGAGGATTCTAACCCGTTTTTTTGGAAGCGATGTCACTTTAATAAATGCAAATTGTAGTAGTGACGACCAATAGGACCCGTTCGGCATTTTGTTTCTCTGTTTGACAATGGGAAAGTGTGTATGGAACCGCAGGAAATAGTGGAGGTACCTAATGAATACTTTGCTTCAGTTATCACTACGGAAAACGATCCTGGCGATGTTGAGGAACGTGTCTCATCCAATTAAGATGATGGATCTGCTAGGAGGTTCTAGAGAAAGCTAAGAAGCGGGGTGAAGATTGTGAGGGACACTAAGCTTGGTCCTGATGAAGGGTCTTGGCCCGAAACGTTGGCTACTCTTTTCTCACGGATGCTGCCTGACCTGCTGAGTTCTTCCAGCGTCGTGTACGTATTCTTTGATCCACAGCAACAGTAGCTGTATTTTGGTCACTAAGCTTGGTCATGGTGTCTTGGTCTTTGTTCCGCTGGTGAGAGGATACAGGAGGCTGGAGAGAATTCGATCCGGAGCGAGAACGCGTTTTGATGGAGCCGAAGTTTGAAAGTCTACAAACGATCCGTGAACAGGGCTTATTGAAGGATTTAGCCTTGCAAACTGAACATGTGCTAGACCTGCCCTTACACCACCTCCGGCAATACCATGCAGGGCCTCAAACAGCCCCAAAGCGACACCTCACCTGTATTGTTGTTGGGGTCATATACTCTGTCTGGTGCTCCCGGTGTTGTCTCCTGTATATCAGTTAGATCCGACGTATATTCGGAGACCCTTTCACCGAGTATCTACGCTCCGACCAACAGACGAAGCTGGCTCTCCCAGTGGCCACCCATTTTAATCTCACTTCCCATTCCCATTCCGACATGTCAATGCATAGACTCCTTTTATTGTCTGGATGGAGCCTCACTCCGTTTGGAGTAACAACAACTTATATTCCATCTGCGTAGCCTCAAACTGATGGCACGAACATCGAATTCCCGAAATTCTGTTAATGGTCACCCGGCTCTTGCTCTCACCAGTCACCATCACATTGTCCCTCTCTCAACTTATCTAAGAGTCTGCCGGCCGCCTCTCTCTGGTGCTCGCACCCTCCTTTCCCTTCTTTCATGGCTTTATGTTCTTTCCTGTCGGACACTCATTTCTCCAGTCCTATATCTCTTTCACCACTCAACTTCCAAATCTTCAATTCATCTCTCCCACTTACTGTTTCTCCTTGTGACGTCAGTATTTTTCTCCCTCACTAGGGTCTCGTTTCTACATTCTCCGATGACCGCCGTTCTGTAGTGTGAACAATGAGACCGCCTCCCAGCTGAGAAGAGCTTAGATATGTTGTTTATTAATTAGTTGAATAATTGACATGAGCGGATATTTCACTGCTCTGATGAACTGCTCTCTGAACCTGGACTGAGTTACCCCATAAATAAACGTGTTTGTGCAGCAACTTAATATCATCAGCATGTATCCCGATTGGTAAAATATGTATTCTGAATCGTTGTAATTACTGTGATCTAATCTGGTAATGGAGTAATAAAAAAACTCGGCAACGTTCACTGACCACAGGATGATGAAGCTTCCGGAGATGGTGAGAAGCAAGATCACAGACCTCCTCCTGCTCTCCATCTCCGGGTCACTACGGTTCTCGCCCTTGGTCTGACCCTTCAGTCCCTTACGGACGCGACTAGCCACTAAAATATATCTGACTGTCAGAACGTTGAACAGCAGTATTAAAACGAACGGGAGTAATGGCGTTAGAAATGTAGAAAACCAGTCATATCCCACCCACCCGCGGTCGGTATAGTAGCCCGTCTTTATAATACAATCCCAAGGTATATTGTCGATTACTTTCGCAGGCTCATTTCTGAAGAAATGGGGCACATTTTTAAAACAGAGGAGAAGGCCGGTTGTTGTCAGAACCACAGCTGCAGTTTTGCCAGTGCAATATTTTGCTTTCCGCTTCTGGCAACAGATGGCAACAAACCGATCAAAGGTGAATGTAACAGTGAACCAGACAGAACACTCCATTGCTGCCTCTCCCAGGGCACAGATCACACTACACACCGGGGTGATGTCCAGGAAAGTCCCAGGGAAGTAATAATAACTGCTCCGCCATAATAGGACCTCAAAGATGATGGTCAGTAGATCCGCCGTTGCCATGGCCACCAGGTAGCGAGTGGTGCAGGTGGAGACGCCACACTTTCCCCGGGACAGGATCACAATCGCCACTAAATTCACTGGGGGAACAGCAAAATAATGATTTGTTTACTGTCGTACCAGCTCTGTGGGTCTCTACGCAGAGAAAAGCAGGAAATTGAGAACAATCAAACTGTATTGACAACATAATTCTGGAGGATTAAAAGGTGCAAAGAGGGAGTCGCAGATCTCTGAAACGCGTTCATGCTAGGTGAAAGGGTACGGTACTCGGTTCGTGAAGTTGGAATTGTTACTGATCATCGATAGCAATCTGGAGAAATCAACATAAATCTTCAACCATCAGGATGTTGACTAACGTGGCAAGTCTAGTAGGTCAGCACCGCTCTCAGCGATCATCATTGCCGCGTTCCTATCACCTAAGATCTGGAATTTCCCCATACAGTGAAACGCCGCTTCTACCGCTTGACTCTATTTACAAATTTTGGAGAAAACTTATTTCACCCGTTCTTATGTCTTCGTCGCCTCCTCAATTCCCGTTCGCCTTTTGCGTCCAGGAGCTTCGCTTGGCTCCCTTGTTTTAAATTCCGGAACTGCGCTTCCCTCACACTATGCTCAGGTATCCTATCGGAAGTCTGAAATTTTTGCTTTTTAAGATTTTGCCTGACCCACCGAATGTTCCGGGTATTTTCCACTTTAGAATTTAAGCCATCCGTTTTTCAAAGAGAAAACAATATAGGTCCTTCATTTATAGCTTCTGGGATTGCTCCAAGCCACTGCAGCATTATTTAGTTATTGCTCCAAAGCAGAGCACCGCATGAAACCTATCGGTCTGATCCCTATCGTGCACCTCTGGGTTTGTTCTTAACCCCCTCTTCAATTGGTGCAAGGAAGCACATCCTGGTGCACGAATCTACACACAGTCCCTTACTTCAATTTTCAAAGCTCCCGACGGTTCAGGCCCTAACTCACAAGTTATACCTGCCGCTCTCCTCTGAAACTCATCGGCGAATCACTTCCAGCGTCGCCATTAAACCTGCGGCAATTTCTTCAAATTAAAATATGTTAGCCTGTTAATATAGATATGATATGATAACACCAAGTAGCTCGAAAAGGTTCCGAGAGCGCTGCAGTATCGGAGTTTGCATTGAAAAGTCAAAACTGCCTGCTATTATTCCACAAAATGAATCTATCTCCCCGAACTTCTGCCCACATCTGTTTCAATTGCGAGTTTAGTTTCAGCCGAGGCAACTGATTAAGCTGCAAGGGAGCTTCTGACCGAGCACAGAGTTTTGTCATAATGTCTGCATCGCACTCACTGATACACCGGCATCACAATGCTGTCGGTAACTGAACAAGACCAAAGACCGCGCACACAGAACTGCAAATGTTACTTCACCTGTGTCCTTACCGGGAATACCTGTAACGGCAATGATCATGTAATATATCTTTCTCACACTGTAAAATGCTTCAATCATGCTGTGTGCGATTCAACCTGTCTTCCTGCCGCTCGCGATCTTGCTGAAGAAACTCTGAACTGATGAATCTCCACGGTCATTCATTTATACTTTCTCCAGCACACTGAATATTCAATACTACACAAGGGTGACGTGCCTCTCAACAGCTGGGGTAAAAATAAAGATGATGTCATTCAAGTAAAATCCCAGTTGTGATCAGCTATGGATAGGTTGACACGAAATTACAAAATCTCAAAGGTGAAGAAATGACGATTCGAGAAGTCAGTGAATGCTGTTGTGAAACTCTCAGGCTGCCCTCTCGGTTTCATGATTGTTATTGTTTATCCGGTCCATTTCTGAGCTCCATGGACTTTTTGATCATAGACCATTTATTGGACAACTCTGTGTCACGCTGGGAACTGTCTCTGTTATAGATCTTGCAAAACAAATATTTTAAAAAAGAATAAGATGTTGGTAAGTTTCTGCAATATAGTGAAGAGTCTACAGTGCTCAGACTTAGGAAGATACTCAACGGATTGAAATCATCAATTAAGTTAAATGCAACCTATGCAAAATGCTGGAAGGTCTCAGCAGGTCAGCATCTGGAAATGAATAAATAGTCAATATTTCTGGCCGCGTCTCCGTTTTAAAAGAATTAAGAGTTCTTCCACCACCTGAGCTCCACCACCTGAGAACAGCATTTCCCAGTGGCTAACTTCTTCAATTCATTTGCTTGTTCCCGGTCCGACACGTCGGTTCATGACCGCTTTATCTGCAGTGGAAGCTCTCTGGCTGGACGAATAACGATAGGACCACAAGCCGTAGGAGCAGAATAAGACCATTCGGCCCATCATGCCTGCTGTGCCACACAATTATGGCTGGTTCTTTTTACCAGTCCTCGACCCCATTCCCCGGTCATTTTCCCCTTAACCTTTGCTGTTGGTTTCAATCAGGAAACTTTCAATCTCTGTCTAAAATATATCCAACAACGTGGCTTCCATACCTGCTGTGGTAATAAGTTCCACAGGCTCACCACCCTCTTGCTAAAATAAAAATTATCCGCATTTCTGTTATAAATGGACTCCCCTCTATCCTGAGACTGTACCCACTTGTCCTAGACCCCACTGCTAATGACATATTTGACAAACTGAACTGCATTTGCACTGTAAATTGTATTTTGTTTTTTTTTCCTGATGTTCTACCTTGATACAGTTGTGCATTAAACTGTCTGAACTGAATGGCACGTAAGACAAACCATTTACTGTGTCTAGATAGACTTTGTGGCAGCTAGTGATTCGCCCGTCAGTTCTGTGGAGAAATTGATCAGTTTGTCAGACGGCCATTGAAGGGCGGGCGGGGGTTAATATTGAGGTTGCGGTGAGTATCTTCCATGGATGAGTAGTGCTGGGATATTCACAAATAATGATGGAGTTTCGAGGGGCTGATGTACAGAAAATCAGGGAAATGGAAGCTCAAACATCAATGGAGGTAGTCAGGCAGATTGATAATGCGGTGTTCAATACATTCCGAATACCTGCCTTCCGTGACAGGAGGATTGATGATGCAATAATATATAACATATAACGCGCGCGCATGCGGTGAAATCCAATGAATCTCACGATTTTTATTGTTGAACTTCAATTATCATTGCACATTAAACAGCAAATACAAGCAAAACCTTTCCTTAAAGGCAGGCCCTGTTTCACAAAAACCAAACGCAATACACAAGGGCCTAACGCACAGACACGCCGATTCAATTTCAACCGGAAAAGATTCTCTGAGATTCGTTTTCTTGCGGACATACTCAAATAAATCTAATACTCATCAGTGAATTAATAATACCGCGCATCAACAAGAAACCAGGCAGACACAACCACAATTGGCGATGTTGGTAATACTACTACTAGTACTACTACTACTACTACTAATAACAATAACAACAACAACAACACCAATAATAATAATAATAATAATAATAATAATAATAATAATAATAATAATAATAATAATAATAATAATAATATCAACAACGACACAAAAACAACCACGATACATTATCACCATTGAAGAAAAAAATAACCAACCGAAGAGCATTGCCTTCCATGGAAAACACACCCACCATCTGAGCAGGTAACGAAAACCTGGCTCAGATTTTTAGATGTCTTGCCAGAAACAGAGGAGTTCCTTGAGGCAATACAAGACCAGAATGTTAACACAGAAATGCAGAATAAAATGATAAATCTCGAAACTGCCAAGGAAAATCTGAAACAATCCAACACATTGCAGGATCCTGAAGCAGCTTTACTCAGTCAGATTATTATTCACGTACAATCAAGTGGTGATCATCATACACCAGAATCTTGAGTTAAAATACAAACACAGAAATAAAATCACACCAAATTGTAAATAACAGCCTGATTCAGTTTTAGAGGCAACTTACCACATAATTGATAATAACTGATCGGTCATAATAATTCAGCATAAACAAGCAAGAACACCTTATGTAACAGATACAGGCATTCAAAACACACTTAACTTACAAAAATCAAGAATGGAAAAACAACAGAAATATGCTGCATTAAAAGAAGACATTGAAAGTCTTGGGAACATGAACAGGGTGTACGTTGTCCCGATAGTATCATCTCCAACTGCTATCATCCCAAAGGCACTATAACATAGCATTAAACAATGATATCTATGTAAATCTTCCGAATGGCACAATACGAAACATCACCAAACACGACGAAAATTCCCAGCAATTGACAAATGAGCGTGTTTGGTTATGCCCGCACCTCAGTTTTTACCATCTTGAGCTGAGAAAAAAATAAATAATATTAAAAACAATAATAAATGCGAATAGAGCCACCAACGTATATAACCAGAATATACTCACAGAAGAGAAAAAAAATCATGCTGTAAACGGATGAAAGTAGGTAAACAACATAGATTCTGAAATTGTAAATCCCTCGGCACAAAGCAATAGGACTTCTTGTTGTTATATTAACCAATAGCGTCCCAGTCATAGTAAATATAATTTTATTATATATATATATATATATATATATATATATATATACGTATGTATATATGAGAGATTCTCTCAGCCACAGCGGTTTAGCCAATCTTTAGGGCCACTCTCCAATTTACTGAAACGTACTATAAAAGTGTATAATGTCAAAAACAATCAAATTAATTATCTCGTGGCACAACTCCTACACATTGACGATTTGAAATTACCCGCACTTTTATCAGTAAAGCTAAAGCCATTATCTGAAACAGAAGAACAATGTTCACAAGATTTAAATATTTTAGACCAGATAAGTGCAGAATACTAACCATAAGGAAAGGTGCAATAGAGCGAGTAGAATATTAAACAGAGAAGCCTCAGTGAAAGATGATGCAACAGAACCGATGAATGGATCTGAAACATGTAAGTATCTGGTATATCAACAAGGAAAGAAAATAGATCATGGTGTGATCAGTCGAAACATTATGACAAAGTGCTGTTCAAGGCCTAACAATATCTGTCAAATAGATCTCAATAGTACGAATACAACATAGGAAATAAGCACTTTTGCTAAGCAAATGTTAATGGAAAATATCTTAGCTAATGATAAATGTGTGTGCGTGACTCTCCCCAACATTGGGTTTTGCCAACTTGATTTGAGAAGAAAGAAGATAATAATACATATTAACGTATTCATTTTTCATAATGTATTGGGCGGAAACTGATGTGGAAAATTTAGAAAACAAAATAACGAAATAAATGACAAATTATAAAGAAAAGGCTTCTGTACGCTGGAACGCGCTTAGATTAATACAGCCCTGGACAGGAGGAGGAAGAGCAGACATATATAAAAATGCACACCAATCAGATAAAACTCCTAATAATGAATACATTTAACAACGAAAAGAAGTTTCAGCACTTTATACGAACAAATGCAATTCCGATAGAAAGTACAGGACACTAAACTTGCAAGAAAGCACAACCCAGAAAAAGAATGTAGAAATGATCACTGCAGAAGGAGAAGTTAACCAATGGAAGAGCATAATCCTCCATGGAAGAGTTCGCGATCTCAGCAGACCAGGTTTCGAGAAGGAAGCGTCGAGCGCCTGTCTCAGATTTGGAAAATTCTTTAGAGAAACGGAAAGGTTCCTTGTGGCATTACAGATCCAGGTGATTAATATTACAAAATCAAAACTACAGCATGAAAACACCAGACTGAAAGCGGTTAATATAGAAAATGCCAACGGAAACCAGAAACAATCCAACACATTGCAGGATCTTGTAGCAGTTTAACACAATCTGATTGCTTACACAGTCGCTATTAAATGGCAAATATCATTCACAGAATCTTTCTTTAATACCCAAAATCATAAAAGAAATTACACCTTACTATAAGCACGCTTTAGAGTCAGAGTCCCACAAATTCTATTACGATCTACGCGTTATTACTGATGGGAAAATCCACATAACAGATCCAATATAATTATACCAGATAATCAGGCAGGATTAGTTTTGCTACCACATTTCTCTCAGCCAGTTTTCCACAGTTTACCAAGCAAAAATCGGCATGTGGACGTATCCAAGAAATCTGAAAATGGAGCAGGTTGTGGCAAGTGACAACCTTTTGTTGATTCATGCTGTCTGTTTGGGTTTGAAACAAAGTTTGGAATGGTGTTCATTGCTGTGTCCTAATGGGTTGGACCGAAAACTGATGTTTGCCTGAAGTGTTGGATCATTGGCTTTGTTGAAAAGGGAGATAATTGAATTACTTCCACTGTTGAAAAGCTGAATTGAAATTATTATTGTTTTGTCTAGTTTGCACACTTGGAGGTTAAAATTATTTCAGCTGGATGCAGTGAACCGGAAGTTACAAGCAGGAAAAAAATTAAAGAAATATGCGATGTTGAAGAACAGCTCCCTGGGAGATCAAAATATTTACAAAACCCAAGAACAATCAGTGATTACGCACAATGGTGGTGAGTCACAGGATGACGTACGCTCAGAGGACAGCGTCTCTAACGTACGTACAGCACGTTCTGCGGCCACTAGCCAAACGTTCCGTGTGACCGGCACCACATCGGTTTGCATTAGAATGCAGACTAATTTGGATGAGTTATTCGCAAGACAACAAATACTGAAATAGAAACACCACTTCGAAGAGCTGGCAGAACAACTTCGGAGAAACCAGTGACGCTCAAGGAAGCTCAAGGGGTCGATCAAAGTTTTCCCTCACAGTCTATACCAAGGAGGTACTCTGAATCTATGTCATATTCAGTAGTAGAAAGTGCTTCTGAGGACATTAATTTTACAGTATGATGACACTCTTGTTTCAGATGATAAAGGCATAACTGCCGTGCTGGAGGCCACAAGGAAGCGAAAGGAAATAACACGCAAGGTGATACAACAGAAACGCATTTCACTCCCCTATGAGAATTTACAAGAATAGCACTGAAAGTAAGACCAATACGAAGGTCACGGTTTCTGTTTTCCTGAACAATGCATTGGAAGTGACCATGCAGAGCTAGTCAACAATTGCCAGCGGACCAGCCCGGATCAAGGATGTCAACAGACCCAAGTCTTACTCCAGCAGCATTTTTGGTGATAATCGCAAGATTGCTGTGGCCTACGTGTAACATTCACTTAATTGGTGACATTATCAAACTAGAAGACGCAAAGGTACTTTATGACTACAGTATTTGCCTTAGACCTCGTTGAATAGCGATGGATGTCATGCATGAATTGGGCATTCCTGCTAATTGAAGGAATGTCGGAAATAAATTGCACGATGAACATAGAAAAAATCGATATTGACGGTCTGTAAACCTTACACTAACGTTGTTGACTATTGAAAGCCAAGTAAGGATTGCTATGTACTCGCGAGTTTGGGACGAAATACATTGATACATTGCTAACAGTCAGTAAGGGTGTGAACAAAACAGGATCACAAACTTGTTCTCGATCAAAAGGAAGCGGCTTTGCCACTATTATGGCTAATTTGGAAAGTGAACACGAAATTGAGCCTGGAACTATTAAAAAGGGTGCAGATACAGAATAAGCGATCAGTGAAGCCAGCACAGCAGCGGGTATCGCCCTGGTATCTAATGATCTCATTGGGGCGGTGACATTGATTTCTATAATTCCGCTCAAGTGACGTGTAAGAAGAGAAAAAAAAATGACAAAGTTTTCTGGCACTTTCCTGGATCAAGAAAATGCGGCAGTGTTTAGTGTACACTGTACATCACTGTACAACACTGTACAGTGAGCCTCATGAACAAGCTCAATCTGCGAAGGAAAACGATTCTCTTATGCACAACGGGTCAAGAGTAGCTGTTTCGTTTCAGCATTTGAAGTGACTGGCTACAAAGGGACCATTCCTCATCGGAAACTTTTTCAGGAATGGTCCAGAAAAAAATATGTTTGTTTGCCAGAAATTGAGCTGTTGATAGTAGTGAGTGTGCCGAAGTTATTAGAGTCGTTGCTAGTGATTCTCTCTGTTAATGACAGAACCTATGCATTCTGACCAACGGTGGGTTGCATTGTCAATGGACCATTGAAATGAGAACGTTGTAGTGGAAGAGACGGCAGCCGCCCGGATCTCACAGTTAATGGGATTTCAATTTGCGCTTACACGAACTTCGGCAGCAGGAAATTCAAGACAGACTTTGCTGAATGCTGTCACGAGGGACATATTGGTTTGGTAGGAGAAGATCACACTCCAGTATGGGCAGACTACCAAAAGAGGACATTTGTTGAATATTTGAAATTTCATGACTCCAGGGTCCTGCTAACATGTAATTGTCATTTGTGCATTATAATGATAAGAGAGCTGGAATATTAGAGCCATGTATTTGTTCTCTATCTGCTTTCAATAAGTGTTGCGCGCTTATTATGGTAACTAGTCAAATAAGTGGTCGTGTGGTAAAAGTGAAGGGAATAAGTTACGTATTCTTCCTGTGTTAGCAGTTTGCAGCGAGACAGGCGTAGGTCGTTTTTTTATTGACACACGATACCGCTGAGATAACGCCTTTAATTAGTTTGTTTGATAATTATTAATAAAGCATCGAATTAATGTTTCTGACTTTTGCGAGAATCTTTGGAGCTGTAGGTGCGTCAAAAGTCCATATGGTCAGAGGCAAGCGGGAACTGTTTCTTTTTATTTTTGATTACTTTTGCCGCTACCTCCTCAATGAAGAGGGAAAGATCATTCACATAATCTTACTTTAAAATACTAATCATAGATAAAGCCAATATTTAGTATGAATACAATTCTGATCCCGTTTCAGGTCAAAGTCTTTCAAATTGTATTGCTATTGTTTCAATCTTATAGTTAGAACAATTTAGAGTAATCGCCCGCATATAATACTATGGGATAAACACCCAAGGATTATATAGAACCATACCAAACACACTGAAGCAACATAGCATACAGACATCAAGAAGTGAAAAGCTGCAGAAATATGCTGATTGAAAGACTATGCTGTAAGCATTGATCCAAAAATAATGTCTACAACTGATATCATCCCAAAACCACGACACAATAGCATTAAACAATTAGGCAAACCCAGCATGTATGCAAATACTCAGAACGTCGCAGTGAGAGAAAAAATAACACACCAGATTTGTCCGAACTTTCTTTGCAATCGATAAATGAGTATGTCTGGCTTTGCCCGCATCTCATACTTTACCATCTTGAGATGAAAAAATAATGATTCTTAAACAAATAAGTAAACAAATACTTAAAGAGACCAGGCAAACAACCAAACAAGAAAATCAATGAATATGTACATAATTAAATAAATAGATAGATAAATAAATAGTTGGAAATTATTAAGCAGATTTACAAACAGAGAGACGGACAGATAGGTAGACAAGTAGATAAGCGAATGAATAAAGAAATGCATGAATAAATAAAGCCCTTGTAGGTAAGTCTAAACGTTCTTGAAGCAGTTCAGTGATGGGGCAAGTGAAGTCGTCCCGTCAGTTTCAAGAGACGGATGATTTAGAGTTATTAACAGTTCCTGAAACTGATGGTGTGTGTTCTACGGCTCCTGCATTTTGCGAGACCTCCTTTGGCTGCATCGAGGAAAGTGCATGGCGTGGATGTTGGGGTCCTTGATTGTGTGTGCTGCTTTCCTGGGAAAACGTTTCTTGCTAATGTGCTCGAAGGTAGAGGAAGTTTTACCCGCGTTGGACGGGGACACATTCAGTACTTGGAACATTTTTTTTTTCTATTATAGAGCATTGGTGTTTTCCAGCTAGGCCGTGGAACAACCAATCTGTTACAGTATCCTTGTAACACGCTTCTATAGACGTTCGTGAAGTTCCGGATGACAATTCAGATCTTTACAAAGTTTAAGAAAGTAGAGGCGCTGTCATGCTTTCTTCGTAGTGGCACTTGCGCATTGGAACCAGGACCGACCCTTTGATATGATAGCGCAGTGTATGTTAAGATCGTGTCCTGTCCTTCTGACTGTCCTTTTACAGTCGTGTCTTGTGGGCAGATCCGACAACCTTATTTCTACGACACATTATGTTGCCTTCATTGTGTTGTTACAGTGAAACTGCCGTAACTAACTCACCGAGTCGTAGAGCTATAAGTTTTTCGATCTTACCCTGCCGATGCCTCCAGAGACAATCCATAATGTCCTTAAAATCGCTCATCCCGATTACTTAAAATTAACTTGTGAATAGGAAGATTCCGTTTAGGAAATTGAATTCCTCACTCTCTGATGCGCGTTTTTTCGAAAAGAAACATTAATTTAGTGCCTATGCATATATTTTGCCGGTCAGCTAAGCGTTCACAGTATTTCATATTTGCCTTTCCTGATCCCGGCATCGAGTGTTTTCATTTGGTGTTATATTTTAAAAGACCAGTACAGTTCTCTTTATAAGGTTGTGCATTGCAGAGACTATCTGGAAAAAAGACAAATGCTGGAGAGGAGAGGTCCCATTGGAAAATACTGGGAAATGCGCGTAATGAACTGACAGGGATATTTCATCTAATGTGTATGATAATAACTGCCGGTAATACCGGGCTGGAGGGTTGTGAGACCTGGACCAACTATGGTCTGAGATGGAGATGTGCCCAACTCTTCAAATGTTTGTGTTACCAGCTCAATTCGTCTTGGAGTGTCTGGCAGAGCGACAGACTAAATTTGTTCATGGTAGCATTGGGTGACGTTGTAGAGTTGCGTTCGGTTTTTGCAAACTGAAAGGCAGCTAACTGTTCTGGAACAGATGGGGAATGTTTGCGGTGAAAGTCGTCCTGCATCAGGCAGCACCATTCCCATGTTGCCCATGCGCCGAGTTAAATTCACAGCCCGGGACGTGTCTCTAGAGTACTTTATGAGAGCTTTGTCGGAAATTGACTGTGGCTCAAACTGTCACGATATCTCTCTTTTTCTCTTTACCCAGGAATGCACCAGTCGGCAGCTCACGGAAGACACAAACAGAGGCCACTGCTCCCAATGACATATGATTCCCAAACTCTGCTTACTCGTCCCTAGCAAGCAAAGCCGTCTGTCTACAACAGCTTTGACATCAGATTGGAATGACAACGATCAGCGTTGATATTGTGGTACTGCTGTAGATTTCTACACAGTGTCAGTACATTGGCTATCTCAATGAAATCTACCCTGGATGTATAGGAGTGAGAGATCCATTCGCAATGCCAGAATGGAGCCAGCACTGTTCAGGAGAACCCCGATACAATAGTGTCACCCTCACCCATGCTAGAGTAGGTCCCATCGCAGCAAAGACACATCAGTGTTATCAGTCGGGCTCTGGACGAAATCCCGCAGCTTCTTCAGCGTGACGTCAGGTACAGCAAAGCAGAAATAAAACTCCCTCTTTGTTAAGTATCGGTAATTATCACGGGTTGTTGTGCAAGTTGTTTACTACAAGTTCTATAAAGGAAGGGTATTTGAGTGACTTAGCTACACGTGAGAATGAACCACCAGGACTTACCGAACTCTCAACTGCGTTCCAATAAAAGGAATAGGAGAACCGTACGACATTTTAGTTACTCGGACACACGAGGAAAGCGGAATTTTCCAAATATGCTTCATCGTGTTTGGATTCGTCTGATTTCTGATACTATTTTAAATTAATTTTAAATTAACTTTTAGCTTTCGGGAGAAAATAAATACTTCAAAACAAATTTCCTCGTTCGGCTCTGCAGAGTATGTCCCAAAATAAACTACCATGATAGATTATACGAAAGTATGTTACGTTCTCGTTATAGTCATCGGTGTCCCTGGTAAGTGGTTCTTGCAAGTCACTATTTGTTTCGTGTTTCTTGTTCTCAGGCACATCAGGTTACTATAGAAAATGCTTTCTTTGTCGCAATTTTTAATTAAGCGTTTACTGTTTAATTTGCTAGAATGTAAATCCCTCCATCTCAGCCTATCTACCGCTTGTTATCTTGGTCATCACTATCGCATTTTTATGCCGTATAGAATTATTTGACAATGAACTAGTTCAATCAGCTGTTTGGTAAAACGACGGCAGCTAACCTGATCTATCATCGAGAAGTTACAGACTTAGTTAATCGGTGACTATTTGTGTGTTCGTTTGGAAGTCTGAATCGTTTCCCATTGTTGCCATGTGCTGAAAAAAGGCACTGAGTCATCTCGAACACACCATACAGAACCGATTCTTTCACAACCTTTCTCATAGCTGGAAATGAGCAGGTTTTGAAATGTACTGCGTTTGCTCGTAATCTGCAGAATCGATTGCAACATTGAAATCGCGTTCATATTGCTAATTCTTTTTCACTCTTTCGCGGGATGTGGTCGTTGTTAACAATGCCGCGAGTTCCTGTTAGTCTTGTCCTTTCCTTGAATAGACGAGAATCTGCTCTGTTGCTGGGCTTGGCATTCTATATAAGGAAGATCGGTAAGGGCACGAGATTTCTTTCCTGACGAATAAGATTGAAACTGACGTGTTTTTTTTTACACCGATCGATTGTTTGATGCCCATAACGAGGTCCATATTCCCTAAAACATGGAATGTCAGTCAAGGAGCTACCATCGTAGGACTGGAAATCAGATACCTGGGTAAAAATAAATAAAACACAAAGGTAAATAAAATAAATTCTAAATTCGATTTCCACCCGTGAAATGTCAGGAACCGAAAGGTTGTCAATGTTGTTTGTAGGATATGTCTCCACTAATAATTTTACTGACCTTTTATAGTTTCGTTCTTGTGAGGATGTGGCTGAGCGGTCGATTGTATGCCCATGTGTCTCCATTAAGTACGTTCTTTTGAAGCTTTTCTTGTTATTTCCAGTCTTCCACAAATTCCCGCACCACATTCAATTAATAACCAAAAGCAATCTGTTTGATGAAGTCAGGAATTAATATACAACCGGTAGAGTGAAAGAGCTCATCCACGTTTTATCTACCAGTCAGTCTATTCATCCAGCTATCTATCTGTCTGTCTATCTAATTTGTCTGTCTGTCTGTCTGTCTATCTGTCTGTCTATCTATCTGTCTGTCTATCTATCTACCTACCTATCTAACTATCTGTCTGTCTGTCTGTTTGTCTGTCTCTCTATCTATCTATCCATCTATCTATCTATCTATCTATCTATCTATCTATCTATCTATCTATCTATCTATCTATCTATCTATCTATCTATCTATCTATCTATCTATCTATCTATCTTTCTGTCTATCTATCTATCTATCTATCTATCTATCTTTCTGTCTATCGATCTATCTATCTATCTATCTATCTATCTATCTATCTATCTCTGTCTGTCTGTCTATCTATCTATCTATCTATCTATCTATCTATCTATCTATCTATCTATCTTTCTATCTTTCTGTCTATCTATCTAATTTATTTATTTATTTCTTATGACTCCAACAGCGTCTTCTAACTGCATAGTTATTCTGGCACATTATTTTTTCGTATAGAGATAAATCGATAGTAATATTGAATCTACCACTGGGTCTTTCCTCTCCCCAGTTAACCTGATGGCAATTGTCGTTCTCTGTCGAGGAAATTGCGGTCTCTCGAAATGTATCACTCGATACCTGGTGGCGATGGCAGCAGCGGATCTCATGGTGGTGATTATCGAAGTGCTGATGTTCCAGATAAATGAAGCTTATGCTGTCTACCCATCCATAAACAGCGCCCCCTTTTGCCTTGTCCACCTTGTCCTGTGTCACGTTGCTTTGGACTGTTCCGTCTGGTTGACAGTTGCTTTCACTTTCGATCGATTTGTGGCCATTTGTTGGGCCAAGTTCAAGGCAAACTACTGCACGCCCAAAACTGCCGGTGTGGTGATTGCCACAATATGCTTTTCGTTATGTCTGAAAAATATTCCTTTTTATTTTTTGTATACCGAAACAACAACTTATATCGTGCGCGGTAATTGGGTGTGTATGGGGAGACCTTCGCTTCCTTCCTGGGGAAACTTTGGAGGATTTTACTGGATGGACCGCTTATTAAACCCGCTGCTTCCTTTCTTCCTCATTTTCTCCCTCAATACGCTGACCGTCAGGCAGATCCTGGCTGCGAGCAGAGTTCGCAGGGTTCTCAGGGGACAGAACAATTGCGGGAAACAGCGAGATCCGGAGATGGAGAGTCGGAGACAATCCATCATTCTGCTCTTCACCCTGTCGGCGAGTTTCCTTCTCTGCTGGGCGACAACCACTCTGGTCTTCATTCTCATGTGGTGCCTCTACACGGATCTGGAAACATCAATCCGGCTTTTTCAGGCGCAGAATGTGGGGACAGTGGTTCAGCTTTTCAGCTGCTGCACAAACACCTTCATTTACGGGGTGACCCAGACCAGATTCAGAGAGCAGCTGAAGATCGCCGCGCTCTCCCCTTTCAACCTGCTCGTTAAAACTATTGGACGTGTTGTGTCGTCAAGTTAATTGGGGTAATTGAATCTATAGCCTACTGGGAAAGCCTGTGGTGTTCCGAAATATCACTATTTGGCAGTACGATCCCACCCCCCCCCCCCCCCCCCGTGTTCCGACCTGATAGTAAACTCTCTGCATCATTCTCACGGCTTCGTTGTCTGTGTGTGTTTGGGATATTCGAATAGATTTATCAATATCATCTCTTGGTTTGGAGACGAGTATTTCACAATACGTTTAATTGCCTTATGGATATATGAATATGCTCACCATAAAAAGCTTATTACTCATGAAACACTCTATGAATATAACACAGTCGTTTATTATCTGTCTATAAAGCAACACGGTGTACTAATGTTGGGCTTGAAATTCTGCCCTGTGTTCGTTTAGGAAGAGAGACAACCAACACCGGAATATTACAAAACTTGGGTTTATTGCAGAATTCGTAACTGGCACAGCGAATCGACGGAGTCGCTGGAGAAGGCGCGTTCCGACTTCCCCTTACAATCTGCTCTCATTTATATCCCTTTTCCCCCCAGCACAACCCCCCGCTACATATTAGGTAATATCGGGCTCTTGTGTCCATCTTATTGCCCCGACGCCATACACGCACGAGTTACCTGTTTCTTTTGTTTACTGAATCGCGTGACACTGGTAGTTTCGGTGTAGCGGTGTCCCCAGTTTCGCTCCCCCCTCCCTCGCATTACGTGAGCCACTCCTGACCTGTAATGGCAGTCTCGAATTAACCCTAACATTAACCCTAACACTATGGACAATTACGGCTCGACTGTTCTCCTTGCAAGTATTCCTTGTGGAGTTTTCAAGTATGCCGGGATTAACATTTCACTCCCGGGAGAGTGTAAAGTGATTCACTTTGACAGGAAGAGCTCCGCAGTCGAAGGTGCAATAAAGGGGATCTGGTCGGATGTGCAGGAACGGAAGGATCTTGGGGTCAACGTCCATCAAAGTTGGCACGCAAATAAACAGCGGTGTTCAGTACGATGTGTTGGCTTTCATTATTCAGGGGATTGATTTCAGGAGATGAGAGGTAACGTTGCTGGTCTACAAAATCCTGGTTAAACCAGATCTGAGATATTGCGTTCAGGGGGTAGAAGTTTAGTGAGGCTGCAGAGGAAATTAAATGAGACGATGCATGGATTATTGAGCATGTTTTAAAAGGATAGAATCCAAGGAGCATGAGACGTGACGTGAGAGAGATATTCAAGGTTATATGATAAATATACCAAGTTATTCGCCAGATACGTTTTTTTCCCCTGGGTGAAGATGGTAAATGCGAATGGGTATAATATTAAGGTAATGGGGGGGGGGGAGTATTTGGGAAATGTCAGGGGGAAGTGATTTTAGAGAGGATGCTGTGAATCTGGAACGGCCTGGCGAAATGCTGGTGGAGGCAGATACATTACGGACTGACAAATAGATGAGAGAGAAATGGAGAGTTTTGTCAAAGGAAAGGGTTAGGTCGACCTTAGTGTCGCTTTAATAGTCGGCATAATCTGCTGGGCCGAATGTCCTGTACTATGCTGTAATTTTCAATGCTCTATGTAAAAGAACGCGGCTGCAAACTGTCTTTTTAAGTTAAGCCGGGCTCTGTAAAATACCGAGTTTAAAATCGCAATGCCCTGAAGTGGATGCTTAGCTTTTGACACGACTGGACCTTAACTCGGGTCCGTCCATCTATTAAACCATTTTCTCTCACTTGGTCCCGTAAACTTGTACACGCGGCTCATAGGGAGTTACGAGGTTTGGACTCGCAGTGCATATTCCGGCAGCGTGTTCCACAACCGAATTGCCTTCTGCATGAGGAAGACTTGCCCCATTTCACTCTTTTTAACAGTTTTATAAAAGGTGCCTCCTGTTTTTCCTATCAGTGTTCGAAATACATATTCCGTTTACCAAGACTCTGGTAAACATTCCTTATGCAGCAACTCAATTTCCCACAAAAAAATAACACATTGTGCACTTCTCCATCGCGCGTCTATTTATTTCAGTCCAGCAAGTGTTTGTAATTCTTATTTGCCCCCTCTGTAGTTCTATTGTCGTTTTACGGTTGGCCTGAACTCAGTGGACTAGCTATGGTTTTTGGAGTTGTAACTTTAATTTCCCGTCCTTGCATTGTATGAGGGGCCGTCACTCCTGCAAGCAGTGTTCATTGATTTCTGACACTTCCATGATAAGTCCCGATATGTTCAAGGTTCTGTGATTGACAACTCCAAAGCCATTTTATTCTTCCACAGCGAAATGTCCACTGTGCTTTCTTTCCATAGGTGCTGCCTGGCCTGCACAGTTCCTCCAGCATTTTGTGAACGTTGGATCCAGTTTATCGTCTCCATTCTTTGATTCCATTGGAGAAATATAGAAGCAAATCTGCCGTGCGACTGGCCATCAACAGTCTGTGGAAACATACAGGCGACATCAAATGCACTGCCCTTACTGACGCCACCTGTTACCCCCGAAGTGTGGAGTCATTAATCAGACACGGGCATCTGAATGAACTATGCGGTTGAATTTAAAGCGTGTAATATTTGCACCTAGTATACCTTCCTTTTCAAACGATGGCAAAATTACAGGGATTTACTAAGTCTTTGACAAACATCGGAGCCAGTGCGATGAGGGGGCAAATAAGAATTACAAACACTTGCTGGACTGAAATAAATGGATGCGCGATGGAGAAGTGCACAATGTGTTATTTTTTTGTGGGAAATTGAGTTGCTGCATAAGGAATGTTTTATAATTACACAGAGTCTTGGTAAACGGAATATGCATTTCGAACACTGATAGGAAAAACTGGAGGCACCTTTTATAATTATATTTCTGTAATATCCACGATGTTGTTTGTTGTTCTGTCTAACGGCTTTCGATATATTTAATCTAGGCTTCACATCTGGAAGTCAATGAGGCTGCATCCTTGGCACCTTGATCTACTCTCTATACACTCACGACTGCATGCCCAGATTCTCCTCTAACACAGTTCTACATTTGCAAGCCATACCACCGCGTTGTACAGTATCCCAACAGTGGGTCAGAATACAAGAAAGACACAGGCTCCTGAATGACATGCTTTCGTGACAACAGCCTCTCCCCTGATATCTGCAAAACAAGAGTTGTTCATAAGGGAAAGGTGTACACATTCCTGTTTACATCGGTGGTGCTGAGGTTGAAAGTCTTGGGAACTTCAAGCTCCTGTAAGTGAATACGACTTATAGCGTGTCTGGGTCTCATCACAACAATGGCGGGACTGAGCGGATTCGACAGCATCTGGTGAGGACTGGGCAGACGATATTTCGGTCGTGGTATTTTACCTGGGGTCGTCTGAAAAGTTAGCGTGTATTCTGTTACGTATTCAGGCAACAATAAATATATGTGAGTTAGGCAAGGGTTTTATAACAAATAACACGTTTATTAAACACCGAAAACAAACCCCCCCCAAAAGTAAACAAACACTAAAGTGACCGGAAAACTGCTGCTGTGCGGCAGCTCAACAGTTCTTAAAGCGATGCAGCTCTAACAGTTCTTAAAGCGATGTTGTAAAAACAGTTCTTTAAAGTGGTATTGCCAAAAGTTCAAAATGCTCAGTCCATTTAAAAGGAGAGACGTTTTAAGACGATTTAAATTCTTTTTCACGTCGCTTTTCTTCAATCCCTGGCGTCGAACTTTTCCCACGAAGAATTTTATGAAACGTAACGGCTTAAAGGCACTGACCTTTCCTTCCACACTATTCTCAATCTTTTCTGCTACCCAGCAGAGATTAACACGAGAACAGTCAACGAAATTCTTTCGAATAAGGATCAAATAAGGTCGAATCTGTTTCACCGTCAAAATTCGATTCTCCTCGATCTTTAACTCCCGAACTCCAATCTTCACTCTCCACTGATTCTTAACTAACAGTATTGTAAAGAAACTGCTGGCAATGACCTTTTAAACTTTAGGCATTAGATAAAACTTCATTTTTCAACTAAACTGCGTCATCACATTAAATCACGCAGTGGCATGAAGTCAACTTGGCAACCCAGCCACGAACTGCCCAACCTCACAGGGTGGGGTCTTCCTTTTATACCCTGTAAAAAAAACCTGCCACATGATCTCTACTGGCGGGAAAATGACGTCACTCCACCATCACAAGACCATTACCTCAAGTCCAGTATAGCTTCAACCCCAGTCACGTGACAAGGGTACCACTGTCACGTGTCACGAGTACGTAACAATTCAGATGGTATAATCAGAAATTCTTTCAAGAAGCGACATTACTACTTTACGTGTAGGTATGTCATTACTATGAAATCAGGTGCATCAGCATAACATCAGAATTCCGTGTAGTGTATAAGAATACTTCTGGAGGAGAATTGCAACGATTGCTATTGGAGTGCCTCTATGCTATGGATAGCAAACATCTCACTTCACTGGGATCGGTAGCGACAATTCATGACAAACATGACTTCATTAATGCAATTAGCAACATTCTTGCATCGATTTCAACAATTAACCAGGTAATTTTGCCTGTTTATGATGCTTGAAGGAAAATATTATGAAGAATAACTTTGACAACCCAGCGGGATTTAGATGATGGGAATTAGTCAAGTTGTGGGTTAGGTGGTGATCCGAAAAATGGCGACGCACATTCATATCAACAAGGTTAATTAATTAATTATAAAGCGTTATATATTGTAATCGATACTGTTGATGATGGCAAGGTTGTTTGGTAACGGTATTGCGATGGTGACACCAGCCGCTTGCAAAGGCAAAGTGTTCCAATAAGGATTGTATACGGGGAATTGTATTAAGGTATTGTGCATGGAGTGTGAGGTGCACTGATAAGAACGAATCTGTTCAGAGAAATAGGGAGAGAGGAAGAAAGAGGGAGAGAGAGACTGAGAGAAAGCGAGACAGGCACGGAGACAAAAAGGACAGAGAGACAGAAACAGAAACAGAGAGACAGACTGACAAAACTACTGAGAGAGATAGAAACAAAGAGAGGGAGAGAGAGAGAGAGAGAGAGAGAGAGAGAGAGAGAGAGAGAGAGAGAGAGAGAGAGAGAGAGAGAGAGAGAGAGAGAGAGAGAGAGAGAGAGAGAGAGAGAGAGAGGAGTACGAATTTTTACAAAGGTGTTCACGTGTACTAGGGCATGATGCACATGAATGTTGGCAGTGAATACCGAGACGGATGGGAATGGCAAAGTAAATGTTAACTTTACTACAATGTTGAACCCATTATTTGATTTGTTTAACAGCTGTATTTATAGTTTTAAAACAACAATGTTTGTGGATGTTTTAAATTCAGAAATTCAGTTCGTGAAGCTTTGCTCGGTATTAAGTGTTATCTTAATTTGTGCGCGTTGTCTTGATGACGTATTTTGTGGCCTAAATTTTGCACGGGAGATTCTTCCAAGTTGAACTTTCAGGAGATATATTCTCTCCCGATTTACTCAGTTGCTATAATATTCACGCTGATGGTATTCAGGCACTCGTTTACCCCCGGGTAATGTCACATCTCTTTTCACCTTTCTGTTTCTCCTTTTATGAACATCACGATATTCCTTGTCTTCTGGATCTGAATCGCTTAATATAATCTTTTTTGAACTTACATATTCCTCCTTTTTTATCTGATCAAAGACTCGCAACTACTTCTCAATTAGGGAACTCCACTCCTACTATCCTTGCCCTGCACTCTGAGTATGCTATCCTCGACCTCAGCTGAACTCGTTTTAAAAACTCCAAAACTATTAACCACCCCTTCACCTGTAAACAAGCTTCTATCAGGCAACATCTTCAAGTTCCGGTCTCAAGCATTCAAAATACATTCTCCAATTTCGTATTTTAATTTCTGATTTTTAGTTATCTTATCGCTTACCATAGCAATTTTAAAAAAAATCGGATTATATGCACAAGTCCAAAATGTGCTTTCCAATTTACAGTCACTGGGCGCTTTATTCCTTTCTTGTCTGCCATGCTCCCGAAAGTGGAACTAACGCAGAGCTAACATACAGGTCTCTTCATCATCAAATTCCCGAAATTCTCTTTGAAAGATCTCATCACTCTTTCAGAATATAATGATAATGATGGTAGACATGGAAACCTCCTCCCGGAAACAGATTGGTTCCTTCTGGCGATAAAGGACCAGGTGGTTAACACTAAAGATACAAAAAATACAAAATGAAGGACCAGCAGATTAAAGACGATGAATGCAGAAAATGCAAAGAGAACCAGAAACAATCGAACACATTTTAGGATCCTGCAGCAGCTTAACTAAAACTGATTACTTACAAAGGCGCAACCGTGCGGCAAACATCATTCACTAAATTCTTGTTCTGAAATACAAATTCGTAAAGGACACCTTGTATGTATACCACACATACAACCCGGACCCAGTTTTCGACTCAGAATCCTACAAATTACAACATTGCCGATATATAATTACAGATAACACAATCCATAGTAACCCCCGGATATAATATTTAGGATAACCAAGCAAAAACAAATTACTTCATAGATTCTGAAAAGCGCTGAAGAACAAAAACGTCGACCGGTTATTCATGTTCACAGATGCGTTTTGAACCGAGTTTCTCCAGCATTTTTTTCTCTTGCTGTGATGTTTCGAATTTCCAGCATCTGCAGACATTTTCGTATTTATTGCTTAATAGATATAACAATTCCAAAGACTTTCTGAAATTAATAATTGAAGAACATCAATATACGTCGAATTAAAAGTGGAAAGTAAGTTTTTTGAACATGAAGGGGTACACATTGTCCCTATAGCAACATCTGCAACTGGTCACTACACTATATCATTAACTAATTAGGGCTACACAGCAATACTTCTGTAAATCCTCAGACAGCCACCATATTAAACAACACTGGAATAGTCAAAACGTTCCTCGCAATTCAGAAATGATATCTCGGCTATCCCCATGCAACAGGTTTTGCGATTTTGAGTCGAGAGAAAACTGATCTGGACAATTTATGAGGAAAAAACTAAGGACTGAAATGACAATGTTTAGAAAGCATTATGCACATTTGTACACATAGGGATCAACTCTACCCAGGATAGAAGGAGCAAGAAGAATAACAGACGTTATAAAGCGCACAGTCCGATAAAACTTCCAATGATATTGTGTCATGTAGGAAAAGTTGATTCAGCAATGCAATTCTGATAAGAAGTACACGTCATTAAATTTAAATGAAGGCACAAACCAGGAAAAATGAAAACAAAACATCACTACAGAATTAAAAGTTATCCAATAGAAGAACATGACCCTACTTGGAAAGCATCCCCAAGTTCTGAGCAGACAAGATGTCGAGGAAGCGTTGAACTCCTGGCTCACAGTTGAAGATCTCTTCCAAGAAGCAGGGTCGTTTGTTTTAGCAATACAGTACCAGGTGGAATGCCAAGAGAAACCAGAAACAAACCAGCAATTTAAAAGATGGAGTAGAATCCCGAAGTGGAGAACATTATTCAACAAAATCTAGCTTTAAATACATACTCATAAAACATCGCATACCTTACTACAAATACACGGCTGATGCAGTTTTCGAGTCAGAGTCCGACAAGTTACATAACAAATATCTATTATTATAGATAGGACGTAATACTACAGGATGAACAAACAGAAGCAAATGAATTAATGTGTGTGTGTGTGTGTGTGTGTGTGTGTGTGTGTGTGTGTGTGTGTGTGTGTGTGTGTGTGTGTGTGTGTGTGTGTGTGTGTGTGTGTGTGTGTGTGTGTGTGTGTGTGTACACTTAGTGAGTGTGTTTGGCTATGACCGTACGTCATCTTTCATCAGCCTGATTTGAGGAAAACAATAAGCAAAACAATAATGATAGCAATAAACATGGGATTGTACTGGAGTGTATGCTGGAGAGAATCAACATGCGTACTTGGATGGAAATCTTTCAGAGATCTGGATGTGAGATGACATTCTTTACACAAAGCAAAGCAGGCACCGTGAATTTACAAACAAATTTGCACAATTATGAACAGAAGATGCAAGTTCTCCACTGCTAAACATTTCTCCATAGCAGGTATATCTAAGTGTAATGACAATGCAAGGTTACCGTAAATTCGTGCAGGCTGCTGGATTTTTCTTTCTTTTCCGTTCCATTATCATGTAAAAGAATGAAGTAACGAACGAGCAGAATATCGGCCGAATTGGTCTGTTGATGATGCCTCCGTTTGTGAGGTTCGACAACGGACGTTGCGTCCTAACTGTCTAGATACGCAAGCCAGTGCACTGCGATATGGAGAGCAAGTAACAAGGTACCGCTCTCCACACATATGACAAAGCGAGAGGGACGGTAGAGACCGATACCGATTGCCACCAGCTATGTCGCAGGAATTCCCAGACCCCGTTGAACTGAACGTAGGATATGCTTAGGGAATCCAGCTCCGGATCTTTCCCTCTGGGCTTATTCCAGAAGCTTCCCCCACGAGTGGGTCCAACTGCAAGGCAGCAGAGTCTTGAGATCAGAATTTTCCTTCTCGTAATGAGCTGCCAATCACAGTTGATGAGCCTCATCGGCTCGAAACGATTGGTTTTAAGGTGCCAGTAATTCGCCTTCGCCATTTCTCATCTGTCAGCAGAAACGATTCCGCCTGGTTTAGCAACTAAGCCGCATGTAAAGGCCAGGAGCTGTTCTCAGTTGTCAGAGGCTATTTGAGGCGCACACCATTGGGAGCATATATTAGGTAGTGGGAGCTTATCCCACCACCAGTCAGGCGACAACAACCTGAAGGAACCTTGGTCTGCTGCACCTCAAATTTTAGGAAAAGCGTCTTTCCTCTTCTTTTTCTCCAGTCGTTATGAAGAATTACGGCCCGAAATGTCGCCTGTACCGCTTTCCATAGATGCTGCTTGTGCTAATGAGTTCCTCCAGCGTTTTGTGTGTGCTCCTCGGCGAACTTATCAGTCCTCTCATCTCCATTCCCTGCCTTCTCCCCGTGACCTTTCTTTGTGTGTTTCTGTCAGAATAAAATACAATGATAACATGTTCAGGGACACACAATTGTTTGCAGGAAGTAGAGATGGGGATATGTAGGGAAGTCAGAGTGTAACATTTGGTCAATTTTCCCTTCTCGATGTCGCTTGGGCTGTCGAAGTGCTAACGATTTAGATGGGACAAAATGTGCTATGAGCCTTCAGGAACGCTTTACGATGTTAGATGTTCCTGGACATCACCCTCGTGTGCAGTGTGATCTCTATCCTGAGAGTGGCAGCCACAGAAAGTTCTGTCTGGTTCACTGTCAGCTTTTCCTTTGATCGGTTTGTCGCCATCTGTTGCCAAATTCCGAAAGCAAAGTATTGCACCGGGAAGACTGCGGTTGTGGTTCTGACAGCAACCGGCGTTGCTGAACGTACTGAATATCCACTCAATCTCTGTTCAGTTGGCTAACGTGCCAGTGGGGAAGACGTTTGGGACCAATGGCCAGAACTCTACTCGTTTCCAAGTTGTTAGACAGAAGAAAAATAGAACAGACATTCAAGTCAAAGAGCTTAAATGTGTGAACCCTAATTTCGGTGCATTAAGGAAGAAACTCGCAAGTGTTATTGTCAGGGACGCCGGCGGGTGTGAAACTCTAAAGAAGACATCGTTCACGTTCGAGTATTGGGACAAAATTAGAACCGCGCTTTTGGTAATGGCCATTAACGGCAGTGTCAGAAAAAATAAGGAGATATATTAAGATGCAGGCAGCTGGGTTCAGTCCGGTTCCTTGTGGAATCCAAGGATCATAGTAGTACCTTAGCAGTGCCATGAATGTGCCTTGTAGTAAAGATAAAGGAGAAACGGGAAAGATACACTTTACAGCACTGTAGAATGATCTGGACATATGTATATAGTATATATCTCAGGTGCCTAAGACTTTTGCACAGTACTATATCAATTTTATGCATTGCACTGTAATGATGCTGAAAAAAAATCATGACGTATGTGAGTGATGGCAATGCTGATTCTGATTTGACTCTCTGTTGTGAACTGAGAGTGGGAAGTGAGCCGGAAGATGAGATTCATGGTTGAGACAAGGGGAAGACAGAGGAAAGGGAGCGTGAAGCACCAGAGAGATATTACGTAATGTCCAGTAAACGAATTCTTTTTGTCCTTGCCTGGTGTCTGAGGACAGGGTGTGCCGGCACCCGCGCCTACCTCCACCCCACCCCACCCATCTCCCAGCCACTCTTTTCCTGCTATCTGTCCTACACCCCTCCCGCAGCGTCTCACCCTACTCATTCCTAACGTACTTTGAACCTGATAGATTTACAAATATACAAGAGATACCGCAGATGCTAGAAATCTAGATCGATACAATCAAAGTGCTGGAGGACAGACAGCGTCTATGGGTGGGGAAAAATCACAGTCGATGTTTTGGGCCGACAACGTTTATAAGGACTGGAAAGGCAAAGGGAAATGGAGCAAAGGATAATTTACAACCTCACTCTCCTCTCGACGCAGCGTTGATGTGTACGTAGTGCGTGTTGGGTAGACGCCACAGAAGCAGTTGGAAAGTTAAATGAATACATCACATGTATTCACACGTTAGACGGAAATAGTTTGTGAGTTCACTGCAGGGGACTGTGCTATGTGAGGCAGAACAACATTAGAATGGATGAAATGTTTGATCCTGGCCATCTTTATCCCAGGATATTATAGGAAACAAGGGCAGAGATTGTTGTGAACTGGGCAATGATCCTTCTGCCCTCCTTTAAAGTATCGAAAGGCCGGAGATAGCAAATTTGTCGTTGTATAAGGGAAGCAGTGAATAAGCCAGAGAACTACTGAAGATGACTGTGGGTCAGCCAATGTATGCGTTTCAGACGGGCTGGATCTACCTGCAGAGACAAGCAGTGTCGCCTGCAGGGGTCAGCTTGACAGAGTAGGCAAATAACTGACAGAATACAGCGTATGAGATGCGCAGCCTCAGCCTCTGCTGAGAATAATTGGACGTCGGGGAAACATTCCCTGTCCGGGTGAACTCAGCACACAGTTGGTACTAACTCACTGGACACTGCTTACACTCACAGTTGAAGTTAAAATCACTGTAAACCCAGATGTCGTCCGCTCATGCCGTGTTAAATGAGGTCCCAACACTGGATGCAGTCAGCTAAACCTCTTTGCCTGCGCTGCCTACGAGCGTGGACCAGTCCGATCTAATATCTGGGGCGCTCAGCGTGAATTCTACCCGTTCTGCTTGCGTATTTCCTCCAGGTTCTCCGTTTCCTCTCTGCAACCAACGGCTCAATCGGCTACTTCAACAATGAATAGACATACTAGAATGTGGGATTCATCGTGCAAAGCCGTATGGCGGTAACGAGAGCGGAAATAATGTGGGGAAAAAAGCAAAAGCTAGGGTAGGAGGTGGATGTCTCGGGATATGGTGCCGAAGGGTTTGTTCCCGAGCTGTGTCTCTCTAGGGCTCCAAACTAATTTTATTCACCACGCTGAGACTTTCTCCTTCGACCGACAGTTCTGTTGTGCCAAGATCGAAAACACTACAAGCGCCTCTGAGAAAAGCTTAGATATGTTGTTTATTAATTAGTTGAATAATTGATGTGAGCCGATATTTAGCTGCGCTGATGAACTGCTCTCTGAACCTGGACTGAGTTACCCCATAAATAAAAGTGTTTGTGCAGCAACTTAATATCATCAGCATGTATCCGACGTGTTGAAATATGTATTCAGAATCATTGTAATTGTTCTGATCCAATCCAACAATTATGTTATAAAGGAATTCGGCAACATTCACCGACCACAGGATGATGAAGCTTCCGGAGATGGTGAGAAGTAAGATCACAGACCTCCTCCTGCTCTCCATCTCCGGGTCACTACGGTTTTCTGCGTTGCTCTGACCCCTCAGCCCTTTACGGACGCTACTGGTCACTAAAATATGTCTGACTGTCAGAGCGTTGAAAAGTAGTATTAATACAAACGGGAGTAATGGCGTCAGAACGGTAGAAAGCCATCTGTATACTACTCATCCGCGATGTGTATCGTAACCAGGCTTTGGAATGCAGTCCCAGGGTATATTGTCAATCACTTTCACAGGTTGGTATATAAAGAAGTTGGGCACATTTTTAAAACAGAACAGAACGCTGGTTGCTGTCAGAACCACAACCGCAGTCTTCCCGGTTCAATACTTTGTTTTCAGTATTTGGCAACAGATGGCAACAAACCGATCAAAGGTGAAGCTGACAGTGAACCAGACAGAACTTTCTGTGGCTGCCACTCTCAGGATAGAGATCACACTGCATACGGGGGTGATGTCCAGGAAAGTCCCGGGGAAGAAATAATAACTGACCCGCCACAATATGATCTCAAAGATGATGGTTAGTAGATCCGCCGCTGCCATGGCCACCAGGTAGCGAGTGGTGCAGGTGGAGAGGCCGCACTTTCCTCGGGACAGGATCACAATCGCCACAAAATTCACTGGGGAACAGCAAAAGGAATGAGAGGATTACTTTCTCGCCATTCCGAGGGTTTCGGGGCAGAAATAAACTGGAAATAGATAACAATCAAACTTTGCGGACAACTTATTTCTGGAGGTTTAAACGGTGCAAACTTGCATGCTGTGTGAAATGGTACATTAGCCAGTACTGGAAGACGGGCATTGTTTGGGGAGGAGGCATTGCCAGCTGTTTTGCAGAAGGCTCTTCGGAGAAATCTATACAGATCTCCCACCATGAGGTTTGCGACTGATATGTGAAGCCTGGATACTCCGGCAACCTTCTTACCGATGGTTTATGCCGTGTTCCTGCCATGCTTCTTCCAGAATCTCCCCACGAAACGAAATCCCGCTCCCTCTGCTTCAGTACAAATACAAAGTTCAAAGCAAATTTATTTTCCTCGTTCGCACGTCTCTGTCTCTTCCTTAACTCCAGTTTGCCGTCCGCGTGCAGGAGCCTCGTTTGCCTCACTTCTTTTAAATTCTGCAACGACGTTTGGCCGCGGGTCCCTCACACTATGTCAAAGAATTCGGTCAGAAAGTTTCAATGATCACCTTTAAAAATTTTGGCTGACGTACTGATGTTTCAGTTATTTTGCAGGTCGGTGCTTACACCATCCAGTTTCTAAGGGGAGGATAATAAAGGTACTTCAAAACATTAGCCTCATTTAGCTGGAAATTACTGCAGCATTATTCTAAATGCTACGATACTTATTTTTCCAGAGTGGATTATCGCATGAACCTTACTCCATCTAACCTCTAACGGACACCGTTGGGTTGTGTTGCCTGTCAAATCTTTCTTCACTTCATGGATGACAAGACGTAGAAACAAACTCTGGCACAATAAAACGCACACAGACGTTTTAAATTTCAAAATTTATTTCAAATTTTCAAACACCCGATGGTTCGGCGTATGACTCACAAGTGATGCCTACCGCTCTCCCGTGGATCTCACCGGGATTTCGCTTCCAGCAGCCCCTTCAAACATGAAGCAATTTCATAAAACTCATCGCAATACCTTTACATTTGGATTTATAACATGTTGTGCCTTTGATATGGAATAACATCAAGCAGCCACTGAAAGAGGCGAATGCGCTGGGTGATCGGAGTTATTTTGACTGGGGCTTCGCATTGATAGTCAAAAATGCCTGCCGTGAATCATTTCTCCGATCTTTCACTCTACATCTGAACCAACTGGTGGTTTATGTTCAGCCGAGGGCACGAATTAACCTGCAAGGGAACTTCTGAACCAACACGGAGTTTTGTTACAATGTTTCCACCGCACTCAGTGAGACACCGGCATCACAACGCTGTCGGTAACTGAACGAATCCAAAGACAGCGCACACAGAAAAAGAAATGTTAGTTCCCCTATATCCTTACCAGGAACACCAATAACAGCAACGATCATGAAATACAGCTGTCTCACACGGTAAAATGTTTCACGCATTGCTGTGTGAGATTTAGCCTGTCTTCCAGCCGCGCGCAATCTGGCCGATGAAACTCTGAGATGATGAATCTCCACGGTCATTCATTTATACTCGCTCCAGCGCATTGAATATTCAATTCTACACAAGGGTGACGTGTCTTTCAACAGCTGGGGTCAAAATAAACATGATGTCACAGAAGTAAAATCCCAAATACGATGAGATATGAGTAGCTTGATGCGAAATTAGAAATTCTCAAGGTCGAAGAGATGACGATTGGAGAAATCAGTGAATGTTGTTGCCAAACACGCTCAGACTCACCTCTCGGTTTCATAACTTTTATTGTTGATCTTGTCCATTCCTACACTCCAAGGACTATGTCTTTGGGCTGTTCTTGTTTCACTCTGGTAATTGCCTCGATTACAGATCTCAGCAAAATAAAGTAAAAAACAAAACATAATATATTGTGTGTTCTGTAATAAAGTGCAGAGCTTTAAACCAGTGTATTATCCAAAGGTTCAAAGGTCGAACTTAATGTCAGAGAAATGTATACAAGAGACATCCTGAAACGCCTTTTCTTCGCAGACATCCACGAGAGCAGAGAAGTGACCAAGGAAAGAACGACAGTGAAACACGAGAATCCCATAGTCCCACCTAACTGCCCCCTCCCGTGCGTAAGCGGCAGCGAGCAAAAATACCCCCTCCCGCCCATCAGCAAAAATAAAACACATCGGTAGTTACCAAGCCCAAGCGTGTGCTAAGCGATAGCAAATACACAAACCAGAGTTACCTAGGAGGATTCGCATTTCATCCCACATTCGATAAACCTAACGTTTTCATTCTCCTTAATTCGGGAGAGCGAGGTTTCCCCCATTTTCGGAGCGAGTGGGACACATAACAGAGACCAGCTGGTTTACGATGTGAAAAGTTATTTTCCGTCGTCTTTTCCTGGATCTTTGTCCGAAGATCACAAACACCTCGGGTTTTCGACACCAAAGCAAAAGATTTTCCGGCATCTCCGACGACACACGAGTCTCCTGCGGTGACACCGACCAAAGATCCGCCCGTCTCCAGAACCCCGAGATCTTAGGCTGCCAAGCACGAGCCGGACTCTCGGGCCGAATCTCTGGCATGCCAAGAACGGGTCCCACTCCCGCAAAGGAAAGAAGCCTGCGTGTAACTCCAGGTCACGGTCTTCAGAATAACCATGAAAGGGTAAAATAAAGATATTAAAGATGGAAATAGAGCTATTCCCGAAGGTGCAAGCAAGGGAGTCGCCACGGGCGCCATGTCTCCGACTCGAAGCGGCGTTCGAGCCATTATTGCCCCGATCATCCAAGCTATAACCATGTTTATATATTCCCGGTTTCATTTTTTTTTTTCCTAGGGATGTTGTGCTCTCGTGTCTAGTGCCCTTTGCAGTGTCACGTGCTACAAGCAACTGGATTGTGAACACTGGCTCAGAGTCTGTATTCGGGGGAGTTCAGAAGAATGACGGGTGATCTCATTCAAACCGATCAAATACTGCAATGCCTCGGGAGAAAAGAGTTAGGGAGGCATTTTCCAATTGTGGGGTATCCTAGGACGAGAATGCATAGCCTCAGAATTGAGAGACGAACATTTAGAACACAGATGAGAAATGCTTTCTTTAGCCAGGGGACGGTAAATTTGTGAACCGATTGGCAGAGTAGGCGCTGCGGGTCAAGTCATTGGATGCATTAAAGGCGGAGCTTTGCAGCTTCTTCGTTAATCATGGTCAAAGGTTCGGGGCGGGAAGGCAGAATATTAATCATAAATCAACTACAAATAGATCGGCGGAGCGGATTCGACTGACTAAATGCCTTAATTCGTTCCAAGTATCTTATGGTCTTATAGAAGTTATTCTGATTTAGGACACATCAGTTGAATTTCTCAAGTCTTCAACGCCTGTTCTGAGATTTTAAACTGTAAATCCGAAAAAAAATCTGGCGACTTTCTGCCTGGTGTTCGTACTGGACCTAATGTATTGTTAATCATTCTCCAATATCTAAAGAGCGCGTTACGCCTGGACAGCCAGACGTCTGTTCCTGCTCCACGAACACGTTGACAGCAGTTATATTAAAATCAGCATAAACAGTATCTGATAAATAGCATTCAATAGTCTATTCTCGACACTAACTACCCAGAGGTAACTCAAAATAAAACTGACGCGCTGATTGTGAACTCTGCCCAGTTTGCAGCATTCAAAAACACTGTACGGACACACGTCCTAATCAGTGGAATAACTTTATATATCAATCGAGCTACCGCCGTTGAAATTGCACCTTTGTCTAATTCGGGATTTCTGGAAACATATTGCACAATTCAGAATTGGTATATCACTTTTAAAACGTTAAGTTATTAACAAGTTACCAATTGCTTCAAAATCAGAATCGTCTCGAAATTCCGACACATCTTGTGCCACTTTGCTTCCCATCAGCCTTGCAGAAAGGGCGTGTTTGCTGTAAGTTCAGCTTATTTACTCCCATTAGTATGTTTATAACTTTGTTTTGCAGAAAGATCCGGAAATTACTTCTACTTTCAGGTACCATCAGAGTTTGGTTACTGATATGAAGATCAGACACATTGATTTCCTAACATGAGAAATCTCTCTGTGACTGACAAAGCCGTGTCTCTTTTTCGTATTGCTGAAGAAAATAACTCTGAAATGCTAACGCTACTGGAAGATGTTGGGTCTCCAGCTGCGCCTTTTCAAATTCAACTTGCGTGATTAGCCGGCAAATTGAGCCGGTCACAATCAGTTACGGTGTTCTGTGATGGACCCATGCGGTTAAATGATATTTAGCGAAGAAAGCGCATTAAATATTAAGCAATTTGAGCAACAGATCTTCCAGTGGTTATGTAGTCCCGCTCTCTGAGTTTATCCGTAGGTGTAGTGTTTGGAATTAGGTAGTGTCAGTGCGATTCCAGTGAATGTAAATTCATTTCATTAGAGTGTTTCTCGAGATTAAAACTGACAGAAGAGAAAACCGGAAGAATGTAGAGGAATAATTAACAGCAATAGAGATTCAGATTTTCCGGAGTTGTTCGCTCTCCTGCGGTTACGTTTCTGATTCTTCGCTCTCCAGATGCCATTGCTTAAACACTTCATAGATTCTCCTATCACGTGGTGCAGGCTCGCTGACGGAGTCGCAACAATCACAAATATCATTTGTAAATGAATTGAATACATTTGTTTTACATATCAGTCGGCATTGAATGTAGTCATGTTGCTTTTGTCTGGAACAAAGCTGAGAATAAGCTTTTACAAACTTGAACTTCTCAAGTGAACGAAATGAAATATACAACCACATGTCGCTCTGAAACTAACTTCCCGGACAAAGTGGGAGGAGGGGTTTTATTCTATTATAGACTATAGACAATGGACAATAGACAGTATGTTCAGGAGTAGGCCATTCGGCCCTTCTATCCAGCACCGCCATCCACTGTGCTCATGGCTGATCATACACAATCAGTACCCCGTTCCTGCCCTCTCCCCATATCCCTTGACCCCGCTATCTATAAGAGCTCTATCTAACTCTCTCTTGAATGAATCCAGAGACTTGGCCTCCACTGCCTTCTGCGGCAGAGCATTCCACATATCCACCACTCTCTGGGCCAAAAAGCTTTTCCGCATCTCTGTTCTAAATGGCCTACCCCTTATTCTTAAACTGTGACCTCTAGTTCTGGACTCACCCATCAGCGGGAACATGCTTCCTGACTCCAGTGTGTCCAACCTCTTAATCATCTTATATGTTTGAATCAGATCCCCTCTCATCCTTCTAAATTCCAGTGCATATAAGCCCAGTCGCTCCAATCTTTCGAAATATGACAGTCCCACCATTCCGGGAATTAACCTTGTGAACCTACGCTGCACTCCCTCAATAGCAAAAATGTCCTTCCTCAAATTTGGATTTATTTATTATTGATTGATTTAATTAAATTCAGATTTCCAGCAACGTTGTTAGGTTATGAAAGCATTCTCAATGCTTCATGCTGACTATATGACGGGAAAGTATCTCCACCATATTTCATGAATACAATGTCGATTTATAGATGTTTATGTTCTCTGAGTGATGGCTTTAGAAGGAAGTTCGTGCAGCTGATCCACTTCTTGTACAATAACAGGTTCAACACACAAAATGCTGGAGGAACTCAGCAGTCCAGTCAGCATCTATGGAAAAATGTACAGACGACGTTCCGGGCACTCGCTGATATGCTGGGGAATAAGACATTAAACGGGTAAGATAAAACGTGTCTTTCAGGTGCGATCGCTCTGGGCGAATCGAGCATGCGTTACTCCAACTATTCCGGAAGGCGGCAGTCATGAGTTATTTATTGTTATGAAGCTGCCTGGTTTTCATCTTTGCCATTATCTTCGGTAGGAGTAACGTGTGCCCGGCAATTTTGCTTCAGAAAGGTCAATCACAGTATTAAATTTTATTACAGATGCTGTCTTCTTATCGTGAAAACGAAACGATAAACTTGCAACATAAATGCTCAGAGCTTTCGCTGTTAGTTATATGGTTGATAGGGAGAGAGTGGTTAGATTGTCCGTGGAAGATGGAAGGTTGTGATGGAATCTGCCAGGATGATATAGAGGTTTAAAGGGCAGAGTCAAATGTTCCGAATGTTGGTTTTCATTTACATGGAAGATTTTGAAAGAGGTACTTACACTAAATTATCCTTGGAAGAGAAAAGATGTGGAAAATCTGCCAGGATGACATGACAATTTGGAAGGCAGAGTCAAAGTAGGTGCAGGGATGTGGACATTGAAAGAGCTGATTTTAATGGAGGAATTTAAAAGAAGCATCCCTGTTGAAGTAAGGACCTACTTAAATGAGAGGGATACTGATACTTTGCAGGACTATGCAAGATTAGCTGATGAGTATGTTATAATCCATAAGAATGAATTTCCTCAGGGCAGAATTTTTAAGAGGAAAAATAACACGGAGACTCAGGTTAAATCAGAAGTTAATGAGAAAGGTAAGGAGGAAGGAAAACCTTTGAAGGAAAGACAGCTTGGTCTTATTTGTAACTATTGTAAGAAACCTGGTCCTGTAATAGCTAACTGTTTCAGATTGAAAAAGAAAGCGAAGGAAGCAGTTCCAGATGCTTGTGTGCAACATATGGAAGCACCTGTAAAATTACAGGGTTCGATAAACAGAAATGAGGTTTTGTTAGAGTCTGACCGAGTTAGAAAGGGATATGATCATTTTATAATTGAAGGGTTTGTATCCTTGAAAGAAAGATCTACTCTGGTGCAAAGAAAAATCCTTAGGGATACTGGAACTTCTCAATCACTGATGTTAGACAGTGTATTGAAGTTTAATGAAGAGACTGATACTGGTGAGGTAAATTATATAAGAGGTGTTGGGAGTGATGTTATGCCTGTATATTTGCATAAAATAAAGTTAAAACCAGGGTTAGTTACAGGATTTGTTAAAGTAGGATTACAGCCTAGCTTACCTGTGAAGGAAATTTCTTTATTGTTTGGTAATGACTTGGCAGGTGGACACGTTTTTCCTGAAGTGCATTTGACAATGTAGTGACTGGAACCAGAGATGAATTCTAACACAGATTCTTCCTGTGTTGTGACTAGAGCTATGGCAAAAAAGATTGATGCGCAGAATGAGGTTGTTACTTATGACTGTTCAACTCAGGATTGGAGTTTCGAGGATGTGTCAGAGACTTTCTTACCTTCGTTATTTGAACAAGATTATTGGAGTAAATCTGACTCTGAAGATGTATCTCTGTCTCGGAAGGAGATGATAGCAGAGCAGAATAGAGACCCTGAGATTATAAAATTAAGCGAACAAGCTCTACTAGATAGTGAAATTGAGAAGCTGCCAGTAGGATATTACTTGGAAAAAGTAGTGTTGATGAGGAAGTGGAGATCACCTACAATTCCTGCAAGTGAGGAGTGGAATATTGTTTACCAGGTAGTTGTCCCTAAAATTTATCGAAATCAGATTTTGACTTTAGCTCATAGTGTGCCTTTAGGTGCAAATCAAGGGGTAAGGAAAACTGTGCACAAGATTTTAAAACATTTTTACTGACCTGGTCTATGAAAAGATGTGGCGATGTTTTGTATATCGTGCCATACTTGTCAAATTGTGGGTAAACCAAATCAAGTTACACCAGTTGCTCCATTACAACCTATTCCCGCATTTGGTGAGCTTTCTTTGAAAAGTTATTATAGATTGTGTTGGTCCATTACCAAAGACAAAATATGGCTATCAGTACCTGTTGACTATTATATGTACTTCGTCTAGATTTCCAGAGGCATTACCACTTGAGAATATAACAGCTAAAACTGTGACAAAGGCCCTTATAAAATTCTTTCCTTATTTTGGATTACCTAAGGAAATACAAACTGATCAAGGCAGTAATTTTATGTCTGGATTGTTTCAACAGATAGTTTATAATTTGGGAGATAAAAAATCTCTTCGTCTGCATACCATCCAGAATCACAAGGTGCCTTGTAGAGGTTTCATTCTACCCTCAAGAATATGATTAGGACATATTGTCTGGGAAATGAAAGTGATTGGGATGATGGTATAAATTTACTTTTATTTGCAGTAAGGGAATCGGTACAATAATCTTTAGGTTTCAGTCCATTTAAACTTGTATTTGGGCATAGAGTTAGAGGACCTTTAGCTTTATTAAAAGAACAGTGGATTAGTAAGGAAATACATACTAATTTGTTGGACTATGTTTTGATATTTAAGGACAGGTTACATTAAGCTTAAAGCTTAGCCAAGGAAAATTTTAAATTGGCTCAGGGGAAAATGAAAACTTGGTATGATAAAGAAGCTAGAATGAGGATGTTCAAGCCTGGAGATAATGTGTTGGTTCTTTTCACAGTGCAAACGAATCCTTTACAAGCTAGATTTCATGGTCCTTATGAAATTGTGTCTAAAATCAATGATGTGGATTATGTGATAAAAACTCCAGATCGTAGAAGGTCAACACAACTTTGCCATATAAATATGACAAAGCCATATTTTGAGAAACAATCTGATACTGTGACTGTTTTGGTTGATGATAATGAATTTGATTTAACTAGAAACATGATAAATGATTCATCTGAAATTCATTCTAAGTCCAACATTGTTTCTGTTAGGTTACCAAATTCAACCATTCTGTAAAATATTGATGAGAAACTAGCACATTTACAGCTAGAGCAGAAACAACAGATGAAGAACTTAATTTTTAAATAAAGATTTGTTTCCAGATGTTCCGAGAAGGACTACTATAGCTTCACATGATGTAGATGTGAACCTATTAAGCAACACACATATAGGATGAACATAGAAAAATGGGAACTTGCTGAGAAAGAAATGAAATATATGTTAGAGAATAATATTATTAGAACTTCTAACCCGAATTGGAGTTCACCCTATGCTATGGTGCCAAAACTAGATGGTAGTATTAGGTTTTGTACAGACTATAGGAAGGTGAATGCTGTAACGAAACAGATGCATATCCAATTCCTAGAGTACATACTTGTGTAAATAAAGTTTGAAAAGCAAAGTTCCTTACAAAGATTGGTTTATTGAAAGGGTATTGGTGTGTACCATTAACGGACAGAGGTAGAGAGATTTCTGCATTTGTAACTCCATCTGGGCTATATGAATATAATATTCTTCCATTTGGGATGAAGAATGCCCCAGGTACTTTCCAGAGGATGATTAACTCTGTGATTCAGGGATTGAAAGATACTGATGCTCATATTGATGATTTAGTGACAGGAAATGATACTTGGGAAACACTCATTATTGCGGTGGAGAAATTGTTGGAAAGGCTTTCAAAAGCTAACTTAACTATTAATTTAGCTAAGATTGAATTTGGACATGCCACTGTGACTTACCTTGGTTATGTTCTGGGTCAAGGTAAAGTAGCTCCTGTTCAGGAAAAAGTTCGGGCAATTTTAGAGATTCCCACTCAAACGGGGAAAAAAACTCTCAGAAGATTTTTGGGAATGTTAGGATATTATCGAAAATTTTGTAAGAATTTTGCTTATATTGCCCTTCCATTAACTAACCTTTTGCAGAAGAATGTGAAGTTTGTGTGGACAGTGCCTTGTCAGGAAGTATTTGAAAAATTGAAAACAATGATATGTCAACAATCTGTGCTTAAGGCACCTGACTTTGAAAAACCTTTTTCATTAGCTGTAGATGCTAGTGATGAGGCTGCAGGAGCAATATTAATGCAAAGGGATGAGGTTGATCATCCAGTAGCTTACTTTTCTAAGCAATTTAATAAGCATCAAAGAAACTATTCGACAATACAGAAGGAATTGTTATCTCTTGTTTTAGCTTTAGAATATTTTGAGGTATATGTTGGTACAACTCAAAAACCACTTATTGTTTACATTGATCATAATCCGTTAATTTTTCTAAATAAGATGAAATACAAAAACAGAAGATTATTGAATTGGAGTTTGATGTTACAAGAGTACAATATTGTGATAACTCATATTAAAGGTAAAGAGAATGTGGCTGCTGATTGTCTATCTCGGTGTTGAATGTAAAATGTAATTTTTTTATGGAGTGGTTCTTTTACAATTGTAACACTCCTACTGTATTGTAAATTTTAAGATGTTATATGATGATACTGTATTGTATATTGTGTATGTTATAAAATTTATACATTTGTTTTTCCTGTAAATAATTGTTAAAATTTTTGTTCTTGACAGACGAATTTTTTTTGCAGGGAGGTGTTACGTACCCATGACACGTGACAGTGGTGTACTTGTCACGTGACAGGTGTTGAAGCTATACTGGACTTGAGGGTCTTGTGATGGTAGTGGCGTCATTTTCCAGCCAATAGAGGTCATGTGACAGGTCTTTCTAACAGGGTATAAAAGGAGGACCCCTCCCTGTGAGGAGGGGCAGTTCGTGGCTGGATTTGCCATGTTGACTTCATGCTACTGCGTGATTTAATGTTATGACGCAGTTTAGTTGAAAGATAGAGTTTTATTTAATGCCTAAAGTTTAAAAGGTCATTGCCAGCAGTTTCTTTATTATACTGCTAGTTAAAAATCAGTTGAGAGTGAAGATCGCGGTTCGGGAGTTAAAAGATCAAGGAAAGTCGATTTCGATGGTGAAACAGGTTCGGCCTTGTTTGATCCTCATTCGGAAGGATTTCGTTGACTGTCCCCGTGTTAATCCCTGTGAATAGCAGAAAGTATTGGGAAAAGTGTTGTAAAGGGAAGGTCAGTGCCGTTAAGCCGTTTCATTTTTTCATCTTCGTAAATTCTTCGTGGGAACAGTAGTTCGACTGGGAATCGCAACAACACGTGTGAAAGAGAATTTAAATCGTCTTAAAAAGTCTCTCCCTTAAATGGAGTGTAAGCATTCTGAACGTTTGCAATACTACTTTGAAGAACTGTTTTCGCAAAATTGCTTTAAGAACTGTTTAAGCTGCCACACAACAGCTGACCTCCGGTTACATGAGTGTTTTTTTTTTACTTTTAGGGGTTTTGTTTTTCAGAGTTTAATAAATGTTATATTTGTTATAAAAACCCCTTCCTCACTCATATATTTATTGTTGCTGAATCCGTAACAATCATCATTAATGGAGAGCAGTGTATTTATAAACCGTTTCCAGGGTGTGGTCGCCGATGCTGATGCTGGGGGCATCGCTGACGTCCTGGCCCATGATATCTGTCTTCTTCAGACTGATAGTGAGGCCAAACTCTTGGCAAGCATGTGCCAGGGAACTGACTAGCCTCTGGAGAGCAGACTGTGTGTGTGACGCCAGGGCGGCATGATCAGCGAGGAGTATCTCACGGATCAGGAGCTGACGCACTTTGGTCTTTTCTCTGAGGCGTGCAAAGTTGAAGAACTTGCTGTCGGCCCTAATGTGTAGGTGCACTCCGTTATCAGATGTCCTGAAAGCGTACAGCAGGACGAGGCAGAAGAAGATTCCGAAAAGCATTGCAACAAGGGCACAACCCTGCTTCACCCCTGCTCTGGATGGGGAAGGGCTCAGAGGATGATCCATCGAATTGTACTTTCCCCTGCATGCCGTCGTGGAAAGAGGCGATGAGGTTCAGCAGCTTCGATGAGCAGCCGATCTTCGGCAGGAGTGTGAAGAAGCTCTTTCTGCTAACCAGGTCGGAAGCCTTGGTCAGATCGATAAAGGGAACGTACAAAGGTTATCTCTGCTCCCGGCTCTTCTGCTGTCCCTGCCTAAGAGAGAAGATCATGTCAATGTTAGATCTTTCTGCTCTGAAGCCACGCTGCGTCTCAGGGCAGACGCGCTTTGCCAGTGTCTGCAGTGCGCTTCAGAACCACTCGGGAAAACGCCTTGTCAATGGCGTCGAGCAGGGATATGCCTCCGTAATTATTACAGTCGTTGCGGTCTCCCTAATTCCCTAACAATGTGATGTGATGAAAAGAGAAATACCTACAGCATAACAGCAGAAGTAGTGACCAGGGCATTACACTAACATTAGACTTTCCAGTTTCCACAGAACCTTTTCTCTTGCAATGTTGGCTTCACCTGCTCTGGTTACAGACAGTCCCGAACTTACGGTGTACCCGTGGTGTCTTCCACAGTGAAAACTAATGCAACGTACTTATTCAGTTCGTCCTCCATTTCCTTGTTCTCCCATTACTACACCTCCAATAGCATTTCTAGTCATTCACTGTCTACTGTCGCCTGAATTTTACACTTCATGTACAATAACTGAAGAAACCTTTAGTCCTGTATTATATAATTGGCTGGGTTAACATTGGCCAGTTTTCTGGGTTGAATTCCCAATGGTTTGAATTCCATTGTGCATCGCGTCCAAGTCTTTTGACATCTACGGTAACAACGAAGTTCAAAGATAAAAGTTCAAATTGCAAGGTACTTTTCCTTTCTTTTTAAGAAAGTGCATGCACATCCTGACATATTCCTGAGTTTCGTTTGCTTCCGGGCAGACGCAGTGTAACCGTGGAAACCAAACAGAATCAATGAAATACCGCACCCAACGAAACAGACAAATAACCAACAGACAAATGATAACAAACTGTACAGATGCAAACGAAGGAAAAAGTATAAATAATGATAACAATGATTAAGCTATTACTTTCTGGAGAATGAGATGATCATTGATAGTGAGTCCAGAGATTGTGGGGACCATTTTTGTAATGGGTCGAGTCAAATTGACTGAAGTCATCCCCTCTGGTTCAAGAGCCTGATGCTGACGGGTAATAGCTTCCTCGAACTGATGAAGTCAGCTTTAAGTCTACTGCATTTTCTCTCTGGTGGCAGCAACGAGGCGAGATCATGGCCTGGGCATCCATGACAATAGATGCTGACTATATGTGGGCGCAGTCGGTGTAGATGACATGAATGTTGTCGCTGGGTGGGTGAGGAGGGCATTACCCAAGATGGATTGGGGTCGATCTGATACTTTTTCCAGAATGTTCCGTTCATGAGCATTGTTTTTCGGTTACCACTCTTTTTTTGCATCCAGTCAACATATTTTCCACGGAACACCAAATAATGTTTGTAGAAGCTTTGGATGTCACGCCGAATTTTCACAATCATTTATCCCCCACACAACCAGCATTCGTGTGATCTGCAAACGGTATAACCCAGCATTCCACCTCTAAGTCATTTATAAAGATTACAAGTGCAGGGATCCATGAACAGATTCCTGCGGAAACACCACTAGTCACTGAAATCCAGGTATAATACACTCCATCGCTAACACCCGCAGCTTTCCGTCGACATTCCAGTTCTGAATACAAACAGCCCGCAGACTTTCTGAATAAGTTTACCATTTGAGGGGTGATCTGATACAGGTTGACATGACTGGCATGGATAAGGTAAAAACTTAGGGGTTTCCATAGGAAAGAGGTGACTAAAAGCAAGACGACATGTGTATTCACATTATTGAGTATAACAAACAGGGATTTGATCAATTTCAATGAGAATCTTTATTTATGAATTTTATGTTCTTTTTTTCCACAGAATAACCCCAAAACAGAAAATTGTAAATGTGAATCAAATAATATCTCAACAACTGAAATGTTTGCAGTTAGGAAGTATTCATATCACTTTGCTCAGGACCTAGTTGAATAATTTCACAGATATTACAGCAGTGTATTGCTTGGAATAATTCCCTATGAACGTTATACGGCAGAATGAATGAAACAAGACATATCCCATTAGTCCTTGCAAA